>NC_142933.1:75994146-76044146 GCF_046866305.1 Octopus bimaculoides
TGTTATTGTTGATACTGTTATAGTTGTTCAAACTTAGCTCAGACCTCAAATAACTCGTATATATGATTACGGACGTTCCAATTTGATGATTCAGTTTTTTCTTTTGCCCTTTCATTAGACATTATATATATGGAAAACGTTATTCACAATGACCCTTAGGAGAGACAACGAAATTATCCTATAAGTACAACATTTATTAAGACGGTAGGGTATTGTTTTACGATTGTATTTCCCGCATATTGATGTACTGAATAGAGTTTTCTCCCTCGTTGCCTCAAAGCGTATCAGTTAATTAATCAGGATGTGTGCGTACCGAATGATCAGAAAAACCTCTGAGGAGAATTTGTGTGCATGCTTGCAAATGAGTATTCTAATACAAATCTTTAAAGATTTATCGATACCTTCATCAACATCGTCATTACACCACCATCGCCCCCACCAGCACCAACACCAGCACCAGCACCACCACTACCATCATCAGGACTACCCCCTACTCTTCCTGCTTCGCATCATCATTACGACCACGACCACCACTACCACCATCATCATCATCGTCGTCGTCGTCGTAATCATCCTTATCAGCCACCTCCTTCTTCCTTCCACCTCCTTGTCGTCGTCATCGTCATCGTCGTCATCATGATCATCATGATCATGATCATCATGATCATGATCATCATGATCATGATCATCATGATCATCATCATCATCACCATCGTAATCTTTGTCATCGTCGTCGTCGTCGTCGTCATCTAGAGGTGTTTAAGTGATGATTCCTGTAAAGCACTGTTTCAATGTAGGTATCGTGCTACAGCAAATGAACAAGAAGGAAATTCGGAATCTGGACGCTCAGCAGGAAGTTTTTTTTTGCTGCAGCAAACACTAACCTTCCCACTCTCTCTCTCACTACCCGAAAAAAATAAATGATCTTCTGACACAGAGGAACATATTCGGACGTCTCGCTACACAACTACAATGGAATCTAAAAAACCTCTATCTCATTCAGTTCAGACAAACATGAACACATACACACACGCACGCTCACACATAAAATTTCACATATATATAATATCAATATTGTTTTCAAATTTGCTCATGATAGATATACACGTATATACACACACATATACACACA
Organism: Octopus bimaculoides; assembly: GCF_046866305.1. Taxonomy (NCBI): domain Eukaryota; kingdom Metazoa; phylum Mollusca; class Cephalopoda; order Octopoda; family Octopodidae; genus Octopus; species Octopus bimaculoides. The sequence goes on from NC_142933.1 coordinate 75,995,279, forward strand.
CACACACGTGCGCGCGCACGCATACATATACACACATGTAAATGTTTTTTAATTACTTTTCCTTGAAAGCCAAAAGAAGATGCTTTGTATTTTTACCTTGTATTTCAATATTTCAGAGTTATGTCTCCTTCTTCAGGAAATCTCACAATACCATATCCCCGAAGATTTCTTGAAGAAGGAGTCCTAACCCCGAACTATTGAAATAGAAGGCAAAAATTCAAACCATCAATTTGTATTATATCTCATAATTCGCATTGTCTTGGTTAAGAAAATATCTATCCATATCAGACAATGTTTCATGCTAATATAATTTACACTCTAATATTCTTCTAATACACACACACACACACACACACACACACACACACACACACACACACACACACACACACACACACACACACACACACATATATATATGTAAATATTCTATAATTATAAGCATAATTATAATTAGGGGGCAGCTAATTGCTTCACCACATACCGAATTTAGAAATAGGAGTTAAAAATTCCTTTTCTACAACTGTAAGAATTTCCACGACAGTAACACACTTTTTTATGTAGGCAAAGAGAAAAACAATGAATTTACATGACTCCGATTAGCCACAGACGTGTTTCGAGATTAAAGTGTTTTAATTACTTACTTCTCTCTTCAGTGTAGCATCTCCAATTATAAAATTTGAAAGTGCTAAGGTTAAATATGCACACGATCGAGCGACATCGTGCAACTGATATCCAACCAACACTTCCAAAATTTACACTGCCGAATGTGAATACACTGCCGAATGTGAATACGCGGCCGCAGTCAAATGACGGAAACAGGTAAAAGATAAAAGGTATAATACAATAAAGCAATACCATTTATAAAAGTTCCACAAACTACATAACATTAAAAAACTCTAACAAGGGCAACTACAATGAGAAACATAGGAAATACCATTAATATCCCCCTTCCTTAACATCACAGATTAATACAGAATAAATAGGTTTAAAAAAATCTTCACAATACGTGTTACATAAAAATAAAATTCGTAAATCTGATGTAAAGGTTTAACAATTATCAATATATCATTAACATTTTTTATACAACTTAAAGATTTTTTTTATTAACATCAGGAAGCAGTTTTACTACATCGACGTAGGACATTGCTTATTGTTAATTATACTCAAATCAAATTAGACAGCCCGTATTGCAATGGAGGTTTTAATCCTGCATTTAGTACATTGATATCACAAATGATACCCGTAAACTAACAAGAGACAATACCACGCTAGAAATGAACCGATTTCCAAATACAAAACAGAAATACGATAGGAATTAATATAATGAACACACACAAGCAGACACAAACACAAACATACGCACGCGCACAGACTTCAAATTTTTACACAAGGCCAGCAATTTCGTGGGAGGGATAGGTTGATTAGATCGACCCCAGTGATCACATGGTACTTATTTTATCGACCCCTAAAGAATGAGAGATAAAGTTGACTTCGGCGGAATTTGAACTCAGAACGGAAAGATGGACGAAGTGTTGCTAAGAATTTTCCCCAGCATGCTAACGATTCTGCCAGCTCGCCACCTTTGAACATATATTTATATATCTTACCAATTGACCTCCCCCTCTCCAAATCTCATCAGGCATACATAACGCACCTACCCACACAGACACATACGCATACGCACACACACACACAACCACAACGCAAAAATTAGGCGAGCAAATTATGAAACTTACGTACTGTATAAAGTAACAGTGGATTCGTAATCTGACTAATACTTTTAAATCTATACCTACACCATCTTCTAAAACCTCCTCAAAAAAAGGCACACAAACAAAGTACTCAGAACACACATAGCACCGTTCTCCAAATACTTCTGTACAAATTTTACAACCAGACGTACATAAATGATAAATATGAACAGAGATAGATGTATATAAGTAAACTGATAGACAGACAGACAGACGGAGTTTTGGAATAAGCACACCACTTAACCAGCCATAACTTCTCTATTTTTTAATTCCCCAGATTTCTATGCTCTAAACATGAAAGATTACAATTCTTGGAAAAAAACAAAACAAAAAAAACAAAAAACAAAAACAAATGAAAACCGAAATTTCAATGTTTGTATTCCCCACTACCTGTAACTTATTATTTTTTGTTTTCCCTGGAATAATTTTTAAAAATTGTTTGCTTGAAAAAGCGTAGATTGATTCTGTCAAACTTTTTCCTTTTTTAAATTCCAAAACAATTTTCCAAGTTAAAAATGAAACAGTTATATTTTCGCGTATCCGCGCAGTTTATTGAAGTGTTTTCTTTTTTCATTTTAGAAAATTTCTATTTCACACAATAAATTTTAGCATAATCGATATTGTGTAAAATTTTCTAAAGAACTGAAATATGTTTTTTACTGGGAGAAGGAAACAAAAACCTAGTGGTTGTTTTGTACTTCTAAAAAAATTTAGTTCACTGATTGACTGCTTCACTGATGCTTCACTGATGAGACCTTATAACAACGGATCATATTTGTAACTTACATCCTACCGGTTCAAAAAGATGACATTTCCTGCCTAGTTGAAATTCATTTTACGGAGACAAATGATTTGATCTGAGATAGAAACAAAAAGGATTGCAGAATGGAAGACACATGTTAGCCTTTCAGAAACGCACAAAAACTGTAAACTTCACTTAACATTTTCGGTTTGTACTATAGTGTCAAAATAAGGTGGTGAGCTGGCACAATCGTTTGCACGCCAGGCAAAATACTCAGCGGCATTTCGTCCGTGTGTACATTCTGAATTTAAATTCCACCGAGGTCGACTTTGCCTTTCATCCTTTCGGGGTCGATAAAATAAGTACCAATTGAAATGATCACTGGAGTCGATGTAATCGACTTAGCCGCACCCTTGAAATTGCTGGCCTTGTACCAAAATTTGAAACCAGTGTAGTGTCAAAATAAGGCGACGCAGTGTCAGAATCCTTAGCCTGACGAGCAAAATAGCTGCATTTCGTCAATCTTTACGTACTGACTTCAAATTCAGCCGAGGTCGACTTGCCTCTCATCCTTCTGCGGTCGATAAAATAAGAACCAGTGAAGCACTGGGGTTAACTCAACCTCTACTCCAAACACTACTGGCCATGTGTCAAAATTTCCGTCGTTCGAATCTTCGATATGGTCCCTGACAACGCTACACTGCATCTAATTTCAAAGTTCTGTAAAAATTACTATATACTTTTTAAAATTGTCTTCCCTCCTCGATGAAAAAGGCGATAACATTATTTCTAGAACATTTCTAGCCTGTAACGTTTAATACTACAAAAGTATTTGTTTGTGAAATGGTAGAAATGGGAGACTGCCAAAGTGCTATGTATGAGCCGTAATATAGTTCAGGCGACTATATCCCTTTCTAGAATTTTGTGACCTTATTCTAAGTCAGATATTATTAATACGATACTGTAAAACAAGAGGAAAGATCTCTGTGAACCGAACTCACGAATCAGTTCAAGCTATTTCATTTTGCTTACGTTACAAATACCTTATATCTATAAACATAAATGTATAATCTGTTTGTGTGTGTGTTTGGGGTTACACTGACTCCTCCCAAACTGTCCAACCGATTTTAATGATTTTTGGTACATCGGTAGATCACATGCCCTGAAGTTCAAATAAGCCCGGAATTATTTTGAAAACACGATAATGCTCAGTTGGCATCGATTTTTGTGAGCTCAATCGGGCGTTTGAATGGAAATTCCCAAAACGATGTTATTTTCCCTGCAGCTTTTGCATTTTTGTTCGATTTTGATGAAAATCGATGAGCTAGTGAAGCTCATGGCAGTGAGTTGATGTCAATATATGGCGTTGACAAAAAATCGATAATTGCGCCTGAGCAGTGGTTTCATAAAATCAATAGGCTTTTTGTGTGCAAATGCCCACAGGGATTATATTTTTGGCCGTAACTTTTATATTTTATATCCGCTTTTAATGAAATTTGAGATGTAGGTAAATTTTGTGGTGGAGGAGATGGTAAAGGTGTTTATTTAATTCAAAAGAGCTTGAAAAGGGCACAAATGCAAATAAGCATTTCCCTAGAGACATTCATATCAGTTTTGTAGGAATTTTACACGTGATTACAGTTCATGTCTTTTAGTTGATGCCAGCATGAAGAGTTGCCAAAAATCGATAATTGCGCGTGAGCGGGGGATTGTAAGAAATCGATAGGCTTTTGTATGCAATTACCCATAGGATTGTGGAGGCGCAATGGCCCAGTGGTTAGGGCAGCGGACTCGCGGTCATAAAATCGCGGTTTCGATTCCCAGACCGGGCGTTGTGAGTGTTTATTGAGCGAAAACACCTAAAGCTCCACGAGGCTCCGGCAGAGGATGGTGGCGAACCCTGCTGTACTCTTTCACCACAACTTTCTCTCACTCTTTCTTCCTGTTTCTGTTGTACCTGTATTTCAAAGGGCCAGCCTTGTCACTGTGTTACGCTGAATATCCCCGAGAACTATGTTAAGGGTACACGTGTCTGTAGAGTGCTCAGCCACTTGCACGTTAATTTCACGAGCAGGCTGTTCTGTTGATCGGATCAACTGGAACCCTCGACGTCGTAAGCGACGGAGTGCCAACAACAACAACAACAACAACAACCCATAGGATTAATATTTTATGCTGTAACTTTTATAGAATTCATCCGATTTTGATGAAACCTATATACAATTGTATAATAATATGAATATCATATGATATATGTAAATGTAATAACTTTAAAAGTAATAAGTGAAATATGGAATATAATGTATAACCTATGAATTATATTAAACGGTGATAATATAAAAGTAGAAAAGAACTTTATAGGTAGTAGTAACAATTGTAAAGGAAATATAAACATAGTAATAGTACTAATAAAGAGAAAAGAATGTTGAAATTTTATAAAACTCTTTGTATGCATAACCAAAGAGATAAATAAACTAAATCTATGAGAGTATGTTCAATTTGTGGAAGTGATTGTTGTGCACTAAAAATTACTGTAAATATAAACATATATCACCTGTAAGATTTTGGTTAATATAAGTAGATTTGTAAGAGACACACAAAAAAAGATTTTTTTAAAAAATGGGATAGTTATGAGAGGAAGTATTTAAAAAAAATACATATTATATAAATGGAAAAGTTTACATATAAGAAAGAAGAATAAAAAAGAGAAAAGGAGTTAAATGATAAAGGAAATAGAAATAAAAAGGATATATAAGAGAAAAAATTGTCACCCCAAAATATTAAAGACTGTTTGCGTAAATCAATACTAAAAAATAAAGATTGAAAATATCAAATAGATTAGCAATAGTTAATTATGATAATAATAATAATAATAATAATAATAATAATAATAATAATAATGATAATAATAATAATAATAATAATAATAATAATAATAGAAGTAGACATATTTAGAATAGGTGAGAGATGAGTATGTGAGTACATATTGTGAAAAAATAGATTACATACAAAAAATGTTTATATGTATATATATATTAAGTGGTGGTCAAAAAAAATTGTCTAAAATATGTAGAGAAAGAGGGGAAGGTATATGAATATTTGGTATAGGATTTTAATTAATAAAAAATATATAAGGGTCATGCAATATTTGGGGTGGTGGTGGTAGAGTAACATATGAATAACCAAGTAATGTAAGATAATTAAAATAGAGAGTATTATAGAATAGAAATCATATATGTAAAGGTAGTATTAATGTAGAGAGAGGTACTATAGAAAGAACTGAATTATAAGGAGTAATAATAAGAAATTGGTTAAGGAAGTGGAGTGGAGAAAATTATTTGAGATTAATGAAAAGGAAGCTTGACATATGCTTACAAGAAAAAACTTTTTCACCTCTCGAATTTACAAGAGAACCGTTCATTTTCATAATTTTATAACTTTCTTCTAGGCATAATTTGTAGATCCTCTTATTATGCCTTATGACGGAGCTGAAGAGAAAATTTTCCAAGAAATCGAGTAATCTATGTTGCTTCTTTTCAGTTGCCAAACCTTTTTAGATAGACCTGTGCTATTTTCTTTTCTAGGGTCATTAAAAGATGATATATGCTTATTTATTCTATCTTAATTTAAAAGGATTTTGTGTACATCCGACGTAAGTAAATTTTGAGAGATTATGGGTAATAATTGTTGCTTGATATACTACATCTTTCATTTTACAGTTACCTTTTACTTCACAAATATTCGGGTTTCTACAATTACAATTAGAACTATTAGTTGATGCTCTATTGTTACGGCTATATGTATTAAGGGTAACTGAGGTTTTGTTTGTTGTTATTAGATATGGAATTATTGGGTTAACATGTATATTAGGGGTGGGGGTTATTGTAGAATTGGTCTAGTTTCCTATTGTTAAATGACGATATGATCCTAAAAAGGTTAGGAGATACTGAAAATCCAAATTTTATCAGTTTGTTATTAAATACTTTTGCATATTTAGAGCTTCTAAATTTTTTTTGAAATAATGTTTCCAATTGTTTTAATAAAATTGGATTTTAAATATTTTGCAAAAGGAATTATGATACAAATGATGCTATTGTTGTTTTCCTTATTGTCGTAGTAGTTTATATTTTGTGGGTCATCTATTCGTACATGTGGTATATGTTACTTTTTTTCTATGTCATTACCCCTAATTTTATTAATATTAGTTGTGTGAGTTATTAGGAGGACGAGATGTAGTGGGATAATTGAGATTTTTAAAGTGTGTAGGTTACATGTTCTTATTTCTAACTATGGTTATTTGTTTTCGGTATTTATTGTCTGTATGCTTGGTTACATTATTAATAATGTATTTGGTGATTTGTGGGTGATGAAATTAGTATTAGCCGTTCTATTAGAGAGATTATGGTTATGGTGTTCATATTTAAAGAGTTTATTATTGTGATGCTTATTGTTTTTGTAGGATTTGTGTTTATTGGTAATGTTTTGCTGATGAATATTATTGAGAGAATTTAATTGTGTGTCTGGTTTTTCTAATTTACTAGTTGATGTGGGTTCAGTAATATGGTTAGTATTATTCTTATCTAGACAATTCTTGGGATAATTAGAATAGGCGTTGTTGTTTTTGTTGTACTTAATTCGATATATATATCCTGCGTTCTTAAGTGCACGATTATAATAGTCTTTGTTCTTGTTAAAAATTTCCTCATTGGATGATGATAGGTTAATTCTACTTTCTATGTTAGAGGCTAGATTATCTATAATATTATAAAGATAATATTACAGATTATCCTTATAATATTAAGGATAATCTTAATATTATCCTTAATGTATGTATGTGATATTGTTATTAGTTTTATGGTAAGGTTGATAAGATGATGTATTGCATGTGTGTGTAAGCGCCTATGTGTGTGTGTATACATATATAAGTATAATATAATTTATTCCTTGTGATAAATGCTTTATATGATATGTATTTCACTATATTAATTATCCTCATATAGAGCGAATGTTTCTTAAACCTTTTTCACTTATATTTCAGTAATCCGTTAGCCAAATCAGTTTCAGTTCTTACAGAACTAGACTCAACACTACCTCAGCATGCTATTATATTTCATCTTTCATAATCATTTTATGAATATCAAAATGAGTTATGTGACACGGACTCCATATAGTCTTCTGTAACAACATAAGTACTTAAACAGTACTGGGGTCGATTCATCCAACAAAACATTCTTGAAGGTGGTGCTCTTGCATAGGTGTATCTAATGACTGAAACAAGTAGAAAATAAAGATAGCATATAGAAGGCGGTGCCCAGTTGCCTTAGTAACATAACGAAGCTAAAGCAGGCAAAGTAAAGCCGCTTGACACAGATTGATCTTCCATTCTGCTGTGCATGCATACTAAGTTTTAACGATGTAGCTTACTTTCGTTGTTTACGGCAGCGCTTGGAAGGGAGGTGTGTATCGTGTGGTGGCCACATTGACCATGGCAGAGAAAGTTGAGCTGAGAATCTGCATCAAATTTTGCCAAAAGCTTGGTGATACCTGCTCAGAGGCCTACGCAAAGTTTCCCAAAAAGTTTTCTTCGTTCTCGACACAATCAAGAACATCTTGCGCAACTGAAACCCGTGTGTCTTTTTGGTCAGCTGAAAGTAGTTTTGGCACAAACTTGGCAAACACTCGTCTCATATCCAAATCTTCAGTAATAATGGACTGAACTGAACCGTAACTAATCTGCATATCCTCTGATAACTCACGGATGGTGATTCGTCGATCTTCCCTCACAGCTGCATGCATGCCTGCGATGTTTTTTGCAGTTCTACTGGTTGCGGGTCTCCCAGAACGTTCGTCAATATCGACATTCTCTTGGCCATCTTGGAAGCGTCTGAACCACTCGTACACTTGTGTGTGGCTCATATACTCCTCTCCATACATTTTCTGCAAGGCCTCTGAGCAGGTATCGCTATGACAACTTTCTTTGTCATGGTCAATGCGACGATCACACGCTACACACCTTCCTTCCAAGCACTGCTGGAAACAGCAGAAGTGAGTTAGAACGTTGAAACGTAATGCACATGCACAGCAGAGTTCAAGGTCAAGCGGCTTCACACTGCGTGCTTTAGCTTCGTTACTATGGCAACAGTACGGATACTTATTGATCAGACCGCGTATATAAAGGAATATTATTGTGTGATGTAATATCATGAGTAGACAGATATAGGACATGCAATATCCATAAGATCATACACTACGTTACATAGAAACCCCCAACTCTTCAGGTTATACCATAATTTAAAATGGTAAACAATGATCTGCCACTATCTCTGGTTACCTGCTCAAATTATGGTACAGCTTGAAGATTTGAGTGATTCTATGGATATTTCACGTCTATAACATGATGTTACAGCACAAAACAACTTCTTAATGAAACATTGTAGATACTACCATAAAACCTGTTTAATTTTTACATTACGCCACGCTTAAAGATCTATATAACTGGATTTGCGAAATGCCAAATATCAGTGATGATATCTCTTCGCTAATCGAATGAATTGTTTTATCTGTTGACTTGTGCTATACTATCTAGCCATTATGCGTAGCATGCTTCACTTCTGCTTTACCCCAATCTAGTCAATAAACTCTCACTAAATCTCTCTCTTTCTCTTGCTCTTTTTCTCTGTCTAGGTATATATGCGTGTGTGTGTGTATTAAATAGTATATTTTATATTATGGTAAAGGTAAAGTTAATATGGTATATAATACGGTGATCTCCACCTTTTTTTGACAATATGAACTCCAAAAATTACAGAGAAACTTTTTAAAATCCTTTCAGCTTCACAATATGGAGAATATATACGTACACAGTTAAAGAAACATTTTCCTTATCATACTATACCATTTTATGTGGAGGCGCAATTGCCCAGTGGTTAGGGCAGCGGACACGCGGTCATAGGATCGCGGTTTCGATTCCCGAGAACTATATTAAGGGTACACGTGTCTGTGGAGTGCTCAGCTATTTACACGTTAATTTCACGAGCAGGCTGTTCCGTTGATCGGATCAACTGGAACCCTCGACGTCGTAAGCGACGGAGTGCCAACAACAACAACATATACCATTTTATACAAAATAAGAATTAAAGTAGAATCCTTTAAAATATCGTGTAGAATCTCTTCAATCAAATAACAAGAGTCAAGAGGTTTACTAACTCGGTAGCTTTTGTTGCCATAAAATTTTCCTAACTGTAGCAATAGTGATGATAGTGGCATGTTCAGCTTTGGAGGCTGATTTCATGCATATTTTTTTTTTATATTTTAAAACTATTATTAAGAATTCCGTTTTCAAGAAATGGAAGCAGAATTATCAACACTTAAACTACATTTTTTCAGTGCGATCATCTCATTGAATATCATAACTCAGCGTTCATTAACTGTTGATGTAAAGAATCTTAATTTTCAGATCGGGTCAACATTTAATGCAAAAGTTGAATCTTTACTTCATTAGAAATATTCGACGTTTCGCTGCATCAAATGGATTTAACACCTAGTTTGAGCTTTCTAGTGATTTATATTCTTCCGGGGGAAAGTATTTTTCGGCATTAAATTTTAAATGGCAAAGATAATCTATGATATTGCCTATGATGGTACAGTAATCTTTAAAATCCGTCTCTGTCAGAACTGTCAGCTTGTAAGGGAAATTGGAAATGTCTGCTTTCTTAACATTTTCATCTCAAAACGTTAAAAGAGCGTGAAATTATCGGATCTTGCTAATTACAAAATAGAATAATAATCAAAAAAGAGGCTCATTCCTTTAAGTGATAATTTCAGCGTGTTTACATGTTCAAATGGAGAAATTCTGTAACTCAGTATGATGATCAGGTCTTTGAGTAATCGAAGTCAGTCACAAAATCGAGCTTTGAAGTGGAGAAATGTGAGGATTTCCTTACGGAAATTGAAAACTCGAACCAGAACTTTTCCTCATGAAAGCCATTCAACTGGAGAGTATAAAAACAATGCAGAGTATTCGGCATCTACGTCTTCAAAATGTCTTTGAAACACACACAATTTGTCTTGAATGTATTCTTAATATTGATGCACTTCACAATGTCATCAAATAAGCACGTGCATAGCTGTATGGTAAAAAGTTTGCTTTCCGACTACATGGCTTCGGATTCAGTCCTACTGCGTGGTACCTTGGACAGGTGTCTTCTACTATGACCCGGGCCGACCAAAGCTTTGTGTCCAAGGTACCACGCAGTAAGACTGAATCCGAAGCCATGTAGTCGGAAACCATAGCATAATGCATTTCGTTTGTTGTTGAAGACTTACTCATTTAAATTACCAGTACTTCGTTTTATTGTGCTGTTTATTAGAAAGTCGTGAATTATGATGAATGAATAGAAATATTTAGGAGAGTGTTTGGCAGATGAGTTTCTAGCGTAGATATAGATCGCATGAACGGTTTTTATCAATATAATTGGTTCAAAGATCGCTTAAAAATTTCACGATTTTTCGTCCTACGGAAGGTTAATTTGAATATGTCATTTACCGAAACCTATTGTTACTCAATCTATGTTATTTACATAACTAACCAAGCTCTCGGTAGAGTCATTAGGCACCTGCTTGGCTATGCAATTGAAAAATCCCTGTGCAACCACGCGATTTAAAGTTAACCCCCCCACTGCACAACACATTGAAGAAGTGTCTTTCACTATAGTTCCGGGCCGACCAATGCCTTGTGAGTGACGGAAACTGTGGGAAGCCCGCCACAAACACATACACATATGCAGTATTTCAGCATGGCCGCAGTCCAATAACTGAAATTAGCAAAAGATAAACGATAAATTTCGATTTTCTTTCGAAAGTAAATAAAGTAAGTTAGTTGTGAGTATCTACTTAAGTAGGTCAAATGTGGAAAAAGAACATTTTTCTTATTGCTTTTGTGTGATATAAATGAACTTTAAATATTAAAGAAATTGCTTTCACTGATTGACAGTATTTTTTATTCTAGCGTGAATAAAAGTACTGCATTATAAATAAATAATAAAAATTAACTGAAAAAAATTATCTGATTTAATTTTTTTTGGTGAGCACATCATATTTTAAACAATCATCTTTCATTATTTTATAAAGTCAGTTATATTTTTTTTATTTAACGGTCTCCGGAGAGCAAAAATGATTTGGCATTGTTCATAAAATGAAATGTTTGAGAAAATCCGAAATATTTTTTGTAATGTCTTATCTAAAGTTAATAATTTTGATAAAATTTCTGTCAAACTTCACTGGCGAATCTTGATTAGATCATTTTTGTTACGAAGCCCACCAAAAATTTTTTGCGTAGCCTTCAGTTTTCTACGAATATTAATTCTGTTATATTGCATTGCAGAAAAGAGGTAAAAGTGTTTTAGAAAGCCACAAGAATGTTAGTTGGAAATAACGAGATCTAAAGGTTCACTTATTTTCCATTGCAATGTTTAAACTTAATAAGCCCTTATTAAGAGAAAATGAAAACTAAGCTTAACTCTGTACTGCACGTATATGTGAAGACGATCAGGTAGCAATATGCACAGGTTGATAGTGTTAAAGTATCTAGTTAGTGTCGCAGAACTCCTGTCTATCATTTCTATCAAAGATAGTAGGATCTAATATTTTAAATAAACAATAGTTTAATTAAAGTTCATATTTCCAACGTTCGGTTTTGTTACTTTGATGGTGACTATAATACCTTGGTTTCGATATCTGTTTAGGTGTTGTGAACTAGAAGAAATATTTGTATGAATACACTCTTTAATGTGGATGGGCTTCTTGCGAACAGTACTGCCGGTGTTAAACCTGTCAGGTGAAATAATATTGGAGTTACTTTGGCCCACGCAGAAACTGTAGTAGTTACTCAGAAATATTACAAGCTTTCCTGATTCTATTGCAACGTCAGAAACCCTTTCGTGTCATCTGCAAGTATCCCAGGGTCACAAGCGTTTCGCAAGGGGAACGCTTGGATCAATATATTGCATCGATGGAACAACGATATCAAGGATTTTGGAATGCAGGAATGTTAACTGACTGCTGTTGGATGTTATACGGGGTTGAACCAGAGAAAAAGACTATAGATAATCCAAATCCCAAAGATTTTAAGTTGCTATGCATTTGAGTGTATTCTAACTTATTTGTACACAATAATTTTAATTTTGTACAATAAAAGGCCATGAAATTATCATATCTTGTATTCAATATACTTTATATCGACATGCTTTACGTATCCTATAAGTTAAAACAGTAGGTATCATTAACATGAAAATATGACCTGATAGAGGAAATCGGACTTCAGATTCGTAATCAGTATCAAGAATTAACCCAGAAAAGTCAATCAACAACTCTGATGATTAAAAAAGTTTCGTTTTGTTGACCAGTGTAATTATAACTGATTAGAAGTAAAGTATTTTCTGGCCCTGAAGAGAAAGGCTACTTGATTTTATACAGGCAAGTCCCGCGTTACTGAAGCATTGCACTCCTGAAAAATATCACCATAATGTAGAGTTCCGTAACACAAAAACTATTTTCTCATTGATTTCCTTGGTACAAAGATATCAATAAATATGGAATCAACCATAAAATATGTTCTGTGTTACGCTACTTAAGACTTTCGGCAAGATTTATAGCAAGATTTAGAGCTAGACGTTGGTAGTAGAATAACTCATTTGCTAGTTTTTACTCCCAGCTCACGCCGGGCCTTTTTTCAACAGCGATGAATACAGCAATCATAACAGATCACTAATTAATCCCAGTTTCATTCATGCTATACAGTCCACTCAGCTTTCGTTTCTTTGTAGGGCGTAACGAATTCCGAACGAATGCATTATTGCTACAAGTTACAAGGCAATGCAACTTATGCAGGCTACAGTTACCAACCGTTGCAGCTTACCCGATTTACAACCACAAGCCGTTACCGCTAATGCAGTTTACAGTTACGAACCATTGCAGTTTTCACAGCTTACAGTCACTCAACTTTTAATCTTTGTTGTATAAATGGAATTTCTACAGCGAACGGAAATGTTCGTGTGATGCACTAACATAAATTCTGCTTTGAGTTGAAATGGCAGGTAAAAGGTATCTAGTTAATCTGCACGAGTGACTTTTTCCAGGTGTAGTGGGCCATGCTCTTCACTTATATTTTTAGTGCAGCTAAATAACCAAATCCCCAGATCACCGAAGTGATTAGAAGTAAAGTATTTTCTGGCCCTGAAGAGAAAGGCTACTTGATTTTATACAGGTGATATTTTTCAGGAGTGCAATGCTTCAGTAACGCGGGACTTGCCTGTATAAAATCAAGTAGCCTTTCTCTTCAGGGCCAGAAAATACTTTACTTCTAATCACTTCGGTGATCTGGGGATTTGGTTATTTATGCTCAGGTCAGCCCCGATCAAGCTATTCTACGTTCAAAGGTATTCAAAAAACATTACATGCAGTCTTTTGATATATCAAACACTACACTGTCCAATGAGTTGTTCTTTGTTTTAACATGGCGTTTTCATAATATTTTATTCTGTTACTGGTTTCAGTCATTGAACTGTGGTCATAATTTTAGGTGTCTTTAGTCGATAACCCCAACACTTGGTCTGGACTTGGTTTATTGATCTGTATCGAATGGCCAAAATCTACCTTTCTGGCGCGAAGAGCCCTAACCAAACGCACCGAATTACATCGATATACACAAACACTTATTTAAATATACCTCAATACACATGCACACGTGCACTCAGTCACTCACTCACTCACTCTCTCTCTCACACACACACACACACACACACACACACACACACACACACACACACACACACACACACTCACACACACACACACACAATATATATATATCATACAAGCATACACACATAAACTCATACTAACAGACGTGCAAACACACACACACACACACACACACACACACACACACACACACACACACACACACACACACACACACACACACACACACACACACACACGTACGCAATCTTGAATACACGCAATCACATATACACAATGGGCTTAGGCATACTTTTCGTCAACTAAATTTCACTCACAAGACATTGACTATCTCAAAGCTAATAGAAGGAAACATTTTTCCAAGGTAGCAAACAGGGCTTCCTGACAGATTGAGTGACCATCTAAAGGCTTTCGTTTGGAAAATTTGAAAGTTTGGGCTTTGATTGTGTGAGGGATTTAAAAGGACATGTTTGAGAAAAATATCTACTTAACTAATTCGTAGGTGCGATCGGTGGAGAACCATGTGCTTCTAGAAGTAGCATAAAACTGGCGAAGTTCTGATCAGATAGCTTACTTAAAGCGGTTTTCGGGTCGGGATAGTGGTATTGGAGCATTGATGTGCACTATGTTGATGCGCGGTGAGTAGTCCTGGTTAACTTTTGATCGGATGGTCTGATAAATGTAGAAACGCTGATAGTAAAAACTGGTTTAAGAAGTATGTGTGTGTGTGAATGTGTGTGTAGAGAGAGAGAGAAAGAGAGAGAGAGAGAGAGAGAGAGAGAGAGAGAGAGAAAGAGAAAGAAAAAGAAATCTGGAATATTTGAAGTGTTGTTATGGGAAACAAATGGGTGATGCTGCTGTTGCAGAGAGTTCAGAATAAGACAAGACTGTGCTTCTTCGCAGTAACACAGCGCGGGATAAGTGGCTGATCAAGAGGATTTGTGAATATTGAAGAATGCTAACCTCAGAGAAAGGTGATACAAGATGGAATATTATATTAAATGTAATGTGTGGTTGCCAAATAACTGGTTATGGATGGAGGAATTGGGAGAGCAATTGAGAAAGTATACGAATTTAAAAGAGTAGGAGATGAATGTGGTGAGCAGATTAACTGGTAATCCTTGTCGTTGGTTTCCGACTGAAAGGTGAGTGGCAGAGATACTGGATTCTACAAATGTGCAATCATCTCCTTCTAGAGTGAGTCTAAGATAAAGGATAACAGACTAGAAATAAAGGATGACAGACTTATGTCTCCAAGGAATAAGATGCCTGGCTTGGGTGTTAGTGAGAGGTGACGGGCGGGCTCCCGGTTGGATCTATGTCCGTGGTTGTTATATAGAAAAGTGAACATGTAAGATTCTGATTAGTTTTCTTTTTACTTCATCTTCTTACCGCAACACATTTTATCTGCTACTGCAACAGTTTGACAATCAACCGTCTTTTAATGCATTTTATATTTACTCCTATTATCGATTCAAAGCTAAATGATTTTGGGAAGAATACAATCAATTAAACCTACCCATCGTGCTTTATTTTATCCACTAGAAAGAATGAAAGTTAAGATTGAACTCAGAATGTAAAATGTCGTAATTAATTTCATAAGGCATTTTATCTGACACTCTTTATTCTGCAAATACAACACCCGTTTAATGCACTTTAATATGTAAGAGCTAAGACTATACACCCCACTTTTCGTTCATAAGCTTAGAACAATTATGCAGAATGGATATTTCACGTGTTATTCGTATCAATTTCTTATGCTTAAGTGAAGAAAATAATTAAAATAATTTCATAAGGCTTTGATATTTATTTATCCACAAAATGCATATTTGTCAACCGAATATGCACTAATCACTCGAGTGAAATAATTTATCATTATGTGGAGCGAATTTTCCTTTTGCCGTGAATATACACGCATATCTATAAGTGTGTATGTATGTGTGAGTGTGTATGCGAATGTGTGGATGTATGTGTAAACGTATGCATATATATATATAGATATATGTGTGTTTATATGTATGTACATATTCGTGTGTATATATGTGTGTTTATATGTATGTACATATTCGTGTGTATATATGTGTACGTACATGTTTATAACATTACATCTACCTATCTATCTATCTATCTATCTATCTATCTCTATATATATGCATATATATATATATATATATATATATATATATATATATATATATATATATATATATATATATATATATATATATATATATATATATATGTATATATATATGTATGTATATATATATATATATATATATATATATATATATATATATATATATATATATATATATATATATATATATATATATGTATATATATATATATATATATATATATGCAGAAGCTGCACTAAAAGAAAATCACTTGTATAAAACAATACCAATAAGAGTTGTAGCAATTATAATATTTACAACATTATGAAAATATAGAATACACATTTATAAATTCCGGGGGTAAAATATTGTTTTAGATAATTTGAACACAAACGCTAATTTCATGCACAGAATCCAATACAGAGCGATGCAGATACGGATATAGATTGGTTCAGATATTTATAATGTGGAAGTATATACTTAATTATATACATACAGTCAAATAATGATCTAGCTGCATTCATGCTTATAATTATTTTTATGTCTTTCATATATGAATAATTATATTTCGCACGCAAAGACACACGCGCGTAGATATATAACTGAAAGATAGGAGAAAGATGAAAAGTACAAAAGTGGAAAAAGTTTAAAAGAATGAATACAAGTGCACAAAACACACACACACACATACGTGTGTGTGTACATGTATAGATATATTTAGATATGTATATATATATATACATACATACACACACACACACACACACACACACACACACATATATATATATATATATATATATATATATATAGGTGTGTATACACACACACACACATATACATTAGATGTAACTCACAATCTTCTAAGTAGTTGGATAATTATGTATGCATACATATATACATATATGCCTATGCATATATAGACACATGTACATACAGCTATATCTAGTCATGTATGTGTGTAAAATGAACAAATGAAAGAAAAGGAGATAAGGAAAAATGACAGAAGTAAAAGAAGGAAAAGAAAAGGGTAAATAATCCTATGATAAAATAACTGAAATAAATACTAGAAACGAATGGGAAAAAAATGTATTGGAAACACCGTTAGCATACAATGGCTATCGTTATCGATGTGGAATCTCTTATTTCTTGAGCTATTCATCAATGGGAAGAAAACAAAAATTGGTAGTTTGTAAAAAACTATCTGAAGAAAAAGAAACAAAAACACTGAAAACGAGAAAAGGAAAAGAAAAATATAATGTACTTTTTAATAGAAATCATTATTTACCCTAAGGGTTGTTGCTTCTCTGATGTTATTATTGTTGTTGTTGTTGCTGTTGTTTTTGTTGTTGTATTTGTTTTATCAAGAGTAGTTTACGAATCTTATCCCTTTCTTCTTGTGGGTGATTGTTGTAATATCTGGTTAATATGGGAAGGTTTTGAATCTTTATCTGATTTTCGTAATAGAGTGTACATATGTTACTTGGCATGTAGTTATATTTGATGTCGATATTTTCTTACTTACTCACCTGCTCTCATCTTTCAATTCTGCATTGCGATGTATTTATCTATTTGTTCTTGATAGTGAGGACTATTTTCTGAGCACCTAAAAAAATAGGTCAGTATAAATATACCTTTGTAACAAAAAAAGGAACCCCCCACCAAAAGAAAAAAAATTTTTTGATGTTTTAAAAATAAAACCTATTCAAATATTGAAAAGAAAACCCAGAAAACTGCTGAAGAATGCAAAAATAGGGAAACTAAACAAAACGAAAAGAAAAATACTAAACTAAATATTTTCAGATACATAGATATGTCTATACACTTGAGCTAACATGTACACACACATATAAAATCATGAATATACTAACACTATTAGGAGATTACACCCACATCTTTAAAATGTCCAAAGATTAAATTTTTTCAATCCCATTGTATCTATTTCTTCGATAATTGGACTGGACTAATTTGAATTTTCCATTGCCATTATTTATGTTAATTAATTTAGCTAAAGTGCTAAAATTGAATCTATTTTACTCATTATCATTTAAAACCACTAAGGCAGTGAGCTGGCAGAATCACTAGCGCGCCGGGCAAAATACTTAGCGCGCCGGGCAAAATACTTAGCGCCATTTCATCCGCCTTTACGTTCTGAGTTGAGGTTCCGCCGAGGGCAATTTTATTTCCATCCTTTCACGACTGCTAAAATAAATACCACTTGAGCACTGGGGTTGATGTAATCAACTTAATTTCTGGCCTTGTGCCAACATTTGAAACCATTATTTAACACCACTAAGGCGGTGAGCTGACAGAATCGTTAGCATGCGGGACAAAATGCTTAGCACCAATGTGTTCTTCTTTACGTTCTGAGTTTAAATTTCACCGAGGTCATCTTTGCCGTTTATCCTTTCGGGAGGATAAAATAAGTACCAGTTGAGTACTGGAGTCGATGTGATCGACTTTTCCTCTTCCCCCAAATTTCAGGCCTTGTGCCTATATTACAAAAGATTATTTACCGCTAATATACCAAACAATCCAACGCCATTGAACTAAATCTGCCTTGGTGCAGTACATGAACTACTGGGATAAACGAAAATAGCTGAGATTATAACTCCTGGGGAGAAGACGCGAAATATATGCAGTGATATATATATGGATATAGATGTTGTCTAATACCGAATATTTGGATTGAAAGCTGTACCGAAAATCTTGTCCTTGTCCAACACAGTAACTCAATACTGTAATAAGTTAGGGTTCAAAGGCCCGTAACTCTTCAATACCTTGCTATAATACCTTAGAGTTCTGGAGATGTGGATGTGTTCAAAGAACAATTAGAGAAATTTTTATCTGATATACTAAATAAGCCTGCATCTCACTACTTCACTAGGACCGATTAAGGAGAGAAGATTGGAAAGTGAGTCTAAAATAAACAGGCATTAGCACCAATGGCGGTGCCCCAGCATGGCTACAGGCTCTAGCTGAAACTGAAAATAAAGTAATAAAATAATTTTTAAAAATCGTTGGTTGTAATACCTAGATTCCTTTCGAGAAAGTACGAAAAGCATTCGGAAGTTTCTGAGTTTCGAAATCAAATGTCTGATGAAGTTCGATTATACTTCCTAAAATATCTGCAATGGTATTTAGGCTTTCATAATGTTCTTACTTCTGTCAATATGATGGTTTCTGACTTCATAAATATTGTAATATTCTAGGATTATATTTTCAATTGTCATTTGTTCGATACTACTTTTATTGTGTGTGTGTGTGTGTGTGTGTGTGTGTGCGTGCGTGTGTGTTTATGTCTGTCTGTCTATGTATGTATGTATGTATGTATGTATGTATGTATGTATCTATCTATCTATCTATCTATACCTGTATGTATGTACGCACACACACACACATACATACATACATATATTATGGTTCAAATGTCCTTCTCAAGCTATAGGCCGTTTCCCACATTCTGTGATGTATATATTCTCCAGCTGGACGGGACGCCAATCTGTCGTAGGATTACTCATATTTGCTACCTGTGTGGACTGGAGTAAAGTGAAATGAAATCTTTTGCTCAAGAACGCAATGCATCACCCGGTCAAGGAATCGAAACCACAGTCTAACGATCATGAATGTAACAACTAAGTCATGCACCTGTTTATATTTGGCTTACAACTAAGTCATGCGCCTCCGTATGTATACGCCGACTTAGTCATGGCATATCTAGAAGTGCAGATGTATGAACAAGTCACAACAAAGTACGGTATCAACTTTCAAAATTATCTAGTGAAAAATTGGAAACGATACTTAGATGACTGTCTTATTCTGTGGATATACAGCCCAGATGAACTAAATGATTTCAAATTCGTATTCAATAGATTAATAACAGTATTCAGTTCACAATAGAATTTAGTCATAGCCAACTACCCTTCTTAGACATTTTAATTATAGGTGCAGGCGTGGTTGTGTGGTAAGAAGCTTGCTTCCCAACGTCATGGTTCAGGGCTCAGTTCCACTGCGTGGTACCTTGGGTAAATGACTTCTACTATAGCCTCGGGTCGACCAAAGCCTTCTAAGTGGATTTGGTAGACGGAAACTGGAAGAAGCCTGCCGTCTATCTATCTATCTATCTATCTATCTATCTATCTATCTATCTATCTATCTATCTATCTATGTGTGTATGTCTTTGTGTCTGTGTTTGTCCCCACCACCGCTTGACAACTGGTGCTGATGTGTATACGTCCCCGTCAATTGGCAGTTCGATAAAAAGACCGATGGAATAAGTACTAGGTTTAATAAAAGCCGAATGGATGAAAATCAAAGTCGACCTCGGCTGCATTTGAACCCTGAACGTAAGACATGTCACTGAGCATTCTTTCCAGAGCGGTAATGATTCTTCAAGCTCACCGCCTTATAATATGCCGGAACATTAAGAATGAATATGTACGTCATCGTTTTGAATCTCCAGGTTCTCCGTGCATATGATAATTTTGTTATTGGTTTGGAAGACGTCAGGATGTATCGGCAAATAATTTGCTTACTAAACTGTATAGGCAGGAATCACCATTTTTGTTTAGTTTCAAGGAAAACTTCGACTGAAGGAAAACTTCGACTGAAGAGACATAATCATGTCAAAATGCCGTGATGTCAATGAATCGAGTGTGTTGTGGACACACAACGTCTGAAAGAAGTTGTTCTCTGAATACTACATACAACAACGATTTGAATAATTATGTTCAAATCTGCCAGAATATATTAAGAATGAATATGTTCGTCATTTTAATATTTTTAACTCTCTGTAAAGCTAACTCCGTAGCTTCTAAATAGTCAAACTTCAAATTGCCTTTTCTTTTTATTAATATTCCTTGCGTTTTTATAGTTTTTAGTTTTGCATAGTTTCTGTAGTTTCAAATGAGGGGCCTGCTATTATTGTCTCTTAGTATATATTTATTATTTTCCATGATGATGTCGTTATGGTCATGAATATCAATTCTGTTATAGTTGTTTCATTAGTTATTATATACAGCGAGCACTGATATAATTGGTCAAACAGGATTTATTCCAGTCAGAGGTTATTGATATAGAAAAGAAATAGTATTGTCAATATAGAAAATTGCTGAGTCACAAATTGTAATTAGATATTACAACCAAAATTTGGAAGTTATTCTTCTTTGCTAAAGTTTTACAACAGAATATAAGCAGTCTCTTATTTGTAGGAAGAATCAATAACATCAAAAAGTACGGATTGGGATGGAAGCAGAAATTACAATATTTCTTCTATAAAGAATGAACACACTCAGGATGTGTAAGTTAATTTATAAAGCAATTATGCATATGTAGAAAATATGGTTTATTCGTTTATTGAATTTGGAAAATAAATTTACATTTTGCACTATATAACAATTTATTCAAATTGAGTGAGATCTTAAAATATACTAAAGCTAAAAGAAGGCAAATGTTATACATTAGAAATTATACTTACACGTCTTTCTATACAATCTTGTCACACTGATCCAATAAAGAAGCTTCTACACGACTCTACACTGCCAGAAACACGAACTGAATCTCTTTCAAATCACACCTTGTCTTAAAACGGAAAAGACACATTGAATAATGTAGTCCCTGATATGCAAAAAGATGGTTGGTCAGAACTTGAACCCATTTGACCATACGCCTACAAATAATGGTGTGTATTAAGAAGTTAGACCTCCAGAGTTGAAGAGATATAGGCAACAGGAAAGTATATCTCTGTAGTAGTGGGACAGCTTATTAATGACTAAACGAGATTTTTGTTTTTAAGAATATTTTCAAGAAATCAGTCACATAACCAAGAAATGATATACTTCTTTCTACAAAAATTCAGATTAAGAAGATATAACTGATGGAATTCTAGGAAAAATCCCTTTGACGAAAGTGATTATTACGTAGCGGACGAAGCACATGAATTCAAAACAGCTGCATAGTGAGAGACGGTGCTAAACTGTTTCAAGCTCTGGTATTAGGTCCAAAATAGGTCAGTAAATTCATGGGTCGAAATAACAAGACAACATCTTTCTACGAAGTCTCTCTTCAAAGTCTACAAGCAGATGTTCTCGAATTCTGATTTAAAACTCATCACTAAGCTTCAACATTAATGCCTTTTCGAAAAGTGCGAACATTATAACATCCCATTTACCTTACTTTTATTTAAAAACTCATATTTATTATATTACTGGGTGTGCTTGTATGTATTTATCAGTCAACAACAAATGGAAACACTATGTCTATACAATATGTTTTTGGATTGTTAGAGAGGTATACAATTACTGACGAAGATTCCAAGAATCAAAACGTGCGAACATCTGTTCCTCTTCTCTCTGTCCATAAACATATATAGACGTATTGTTTACATTCGTCATCTCACACAGTGTTAGCTGCAGATATGTTCTATAGGGCGTTTGGGTTAAATTCGACAGTTTGCTTAAAAGGAAAAGAAAATACAATACCCAATCCAAAAATCAAAGTATTTTGAATAATAAAAAATATATACTAGATTATGGCTGGTAGATAAAAGTATGCACCCTCAGCTTCAACCATGGCCTCAAGACGGCTCTGGAACCTATCGTATGCGTTTCTCACTGTGACTCCAGGAAGATCCTCGAACATCTCTTTGATCTCGCCCTTGGTGTTGCAGCCAGAGATGTTGGTTTCTTTCTCGAATGCACTCCGCGCATAGTAATCCATGGGATTACATTCGGAGAATAATGAAGCTAGAAATAAGGGCTGGTGAAGTAGAAATTCTGTGACAACCCCTTTTGATTCTTCCCGGAAGTATGGCAAGGTATAGAATCCTGCTGCCACACATGGCCTTCTAGCAGTAATCATCTTCAACTAAGTTTTGACTACAGTCTCCGTCAGCTTCACATAGCTATCTGAATTGAGCTTAATATCTGTTCAAAGATGTGTGGATGAATTCCGACGTCCGGTCTCAGTCAGGACGCCTGCTGTGTCCCTTCCTACTGGCCACGACTCCGTAGTCTCCGTTTCAGCTGTTCATATCACGTTAGTCTGCTTTTACAGCGTTCACAGAGCATTGAATAACAGTTATGATGTCGGCAATTTAATACTTGGTACGAGTGACTCTTTTCCAATATTCAGATGGCTTCCGGTTCTCAATGTCAGTTATCAGGGAAATTCTGTATGATACAGAATGTGACAAAGCTGGCCCTTTGAAATACAGGTGCTACGAACTGAGAGAACTGGAGCAATATGAAATAAAGTGTCTTGCTTAAGGACAAAACGCACTGCTGGGAATTGAACTCGAGACATTACAATCATGTTCCGAATGCCCCAATCACTAAGCCATGCGCCTTGACATGTGAATACTAAGTCTCAAAAAAGCAAAGCAAATTAAAAAGTAGCAATAAAAAGGTTTACATCTATGACTACTGATATCTAGAAATTCCCTTGTCTTTCTTGGCTTTAACTTTTGTAACAGTTGGTTTTAACAAGGCAGTGTAGCCATCCAGGTTTGAGGTAATGTACTGAAATCTAGTCTTCTTAAATCCACAAAAGACGTCTGAGTCACGTTGGGCTTTAAAGAGATTTTTCATATTTGAATTTGATAAAAACAAAAACAAAAGCAAAATAAAACTGAAAACATTCTGTTGCTGATATTGTAGCATTATTCTCAAACTAACACAAATGCTTAGAAATATCACACAAGTTTGTAGTCAGTTAAATTTACTAATTCTCGAGATTTCTTTTCTGGTTTATCAGAATCTGCCTTATGTTGTGACGGCAAATGCTATATTTCTGCTGCATAATCTTCATTGCTAAGGTCAGTAGGATATTGATGTGCTGATCTATTTGCTTTCTATTTAGTTCAGTACTGTAAGATATTGTATGAGAAATAAAATTTCTCATCCAGCTACTCAATATAGATAATTAAAACTTGCAGTTAACAGAAAGTTTGCAATATATATATATATATATATATATATATATATATATATATATATATATACACATACATATCTAATAATAATAATAATAGTAATTTATAAACTTTTGAAATAACATGAAATACACCCCACCACAGAATGTATACGCATGCGCGCACGTGCGTGTATTGCTGCATGTCTATATTTGATACGAACATATTTTTATTTATGTGTATTCAACTCTAAAAAACTTGCCTGCAATCTTCTTATATAATGATCCTCGTCTTTATTACACCTTTTTCCTTTGATCTGTTATTAAAAAAAAAAAACTTTTCAAATATATGCTTCAATTTCTTCCATAATACATTTATAAATGACTGCTTTCCCTTCTCTGTCTATCCCTCTACTTATCACCATCTCCCCAACTCCATCTCCTCTCTCCAGTCCCTTCTCCTTCGGGTATCCCCTCCCTCTTCTCTTCACTTTCTCTATTTCGTTTATAGCCTTTATTTTTACTATATATTTTTACGTTTTATCGTATTGTTCTGAACTGTTATGCTTTCATTCTCTGTCTGTCTGTCTCTCTCTCACTCTCTCTCATACTCTAACTACTATGCCATTTGCTCCCTCCCTTCTTTTTCTTTGTCTATTTCTCTCTCACTATGTGCATGTGTATAACACCATTTACTCACTGCCTAAAACGGCGAGCTGGCAAAATCGTGAGCACTCTGAGCAAAATGCTTTGCAGTATTTCGTCCGTCTGTATGTTCTGATTTGGGTTCAAATTCTGTCGAGGGCCACTTTATCTTTCAGTTAAAGACTGCACCAAATTTTGAAATTCGAATGTTGGTGAAGCTCCGAAAGATCTGAAAGCAAGACTCAGTACTCCAAGCAAAGCATTATCAGCGAAGAAACAAGACTCAAGATCGCGTCTTTGGAAATCAAAAATATGATTTTTCCGATTCTCTTCGCATTGCACTACCCGAAATCCAAGTTCTGGTATAGCTAGCAATTCAAGAAGAAATGTTCACAAACAAGCCACTATCACTGGGTGAAATAAGGAAAGTTGTTCAGAAAGCCAGAGGTGAATTATCGTTTGGGCTAAATGGCATTCCTTATGTGCTGTCTAAAAAATATCCCAATGTTCTTGAATGGCTCCAAAGTTTAAGGTTAGCATAGAGGAGACTGAAGATCAACAACTAGTGGATGATAACTGACGGAGTGTTTACTCCCAAAGAAAGAAACTCATGTAATATCAATCAGTTCTGACCAAAATCACTTCTGAATGTTGAAGGAAAAATCTTCTGTTATGTTAGCAAAGTTAAAATATCTCACAGGGAATAAGTAACTTGATATGTCAGTCCAGAAAGGAAGTATCTTCGGAATGTTTGAATACATAGAGCAGCCGCGATGATTTGGCAAGTAGTTTTGAGAGAGCAGAGAAGGACCTCGATGTCGTGTGGCTCTGATAAATACCCATGAGATGATCGAACTGGCTCTTAAGATGTATCATGTCCCAAAAATCATAAAAAAATATTGAAAAAGTTCCTTTATGGCATTTTGATGCTATTCTCCACAAAGGATTTCGCGACTGACTGGGTAAATCTGGAAGTTGGCATAGCAATGAGCTACCATTTCTCCAATATATTTTGTACTTGTAATGGAAGTGAAGTAAAAGATTTGAGTGACTCGTGTCCGGAAGGCTTTAAAAATGGATACTGAATGTCCCCTATAAGAGCCTTTTTTCTACAAGGGAAGATGAGACACATAGGATACTGAAGCAGTCATATGAAGTAATTCATCTTGAACGAGTTTCAAACACTAGAAGATGCAGAGCCTCTCACTACGGAAGGGGAAGGTAGCTGTTAGAATATTGTTCACTGTAGATTAACCAACTCGATCCAGCATTTGTCGGAGAACCAGTCAGGAATCTTTGATATGACAACTTCCTGAATGACACAAGAAGAAGTGAAACTAAGCAAATGGCAGAGGAGTGTTTGAATGTAATAGTTCTATGTGACCTCTCTGGCAAGCACAGTCGGGTACCTGCAGTTCATGTAAATACCAAAACCCCTTAGGCGTTTGCTAATAATAGCACAATAGAAATGATGGAAGCCAAGATTAAGAAATACACGAGGAAATGGTTCAGTGTCTCACTTGATGTTGTTCACTACTATCATCTTGCAGAGCTGAACCTACTCCTAAAGTTCATCGTGGAAAGGTACAAAGCTATTAAAAGCTCTTATATATGCATGAAGAATCCAAAGGTAAGGTTATGGGATCAATCAAACCCAAACTGAGAACTGGCAGAAAATGGAAGTTTTTGTGGGACGTGGATGCAACAAAAGAGCACCTCACGTTTTGGGCAACATGGGACAATCAATGATCAATAAGCTATGACTAGGGTCAATGGACTGGTATTCAAAGGTAAAAGGGAAATCAAGGAGGGAGAGATATAGTAATGCAGGAAGTGACGGAGGAAGACGATGCCAAGAGAATCCAGAAGGTAGTCCAGCAGGGCAAACAAGAACAATTGACATTGTGGGAGAGTGTAAACCAAAGAAATGCTGGAATGATGTATGGCAAATGGCTCCTCTAAAAATCAACTGCATCCTCAGATCTATATTTGGCCGTCTGTGCTCAAATACAAACCTGGTGAGGTGGGGGAAATTAGACAACTCTGCATGCTCATTCTGCCAAGGCAAACAAGCTGTAGAACATGTGAGCTCATACAAAGTCATGATAGCCCAGGGAAAGTACCCACGGAGACACGATCAAGTGCTTGAAGCAATCTTACATGTGAGTTTTACTGTGAGATAGAAGACGACTCAATTAGAAGTTGTACCAATACTTCACACGGTGGGAGGTAAAATTTTGTGGCCTAGAACAGCTGGCTGTGCCAATTGATTCATGAAAGCAGAGCAGGGGCTACTAGATAGAGCATATGACTGGGTGCACACATCAAACCTTCCAGACTGGAAAATCCCCCAGATATCATCAACAAGAGTAGTATGAGACAGGATGTTGTATTCCGCATATTTTCATCAAAGCAAGTGAAGCTGATTAACTTGTGCCATATAAGAGCATATTGGTGGGAATCCGCTCCTATAAGATTGTGATACTTGTCAGTTTAGTCGTCAAATTTAGAGAATTTGGCACGCAAGCCAAAGTTCTTGTCTTAGGGATTGGTGGGAAAATCTGGCTACGATCTTATGAAACAGCACACAATTTCTGGAAAAAAGAAAACCAAATCTCTTAATGCTATAGGAGAAGCAGCTGAGAAGAATTCCAACTGGATCTGTCCAATGACGAATGAAAGCGAATTTCAGAAGGCATAATGTACCTTATGTTCGTGTCAAGGACCGAAGTGCTTACGACATCCAAGGTTTCTTGGCTCTGAGGTACCTTGACCACCCAGGAAGGTGCAGGTTGTAAATGCAGACAGTAGTACAGAAAGAAGAAGCAGAGGTGTATCCAGGAGCCATGATGTACATGCAGCCATGTTCTCCTACAGTGTAAGGAGTAAAAGGCCGAAATACTTGCATAGGGTGTGTTGGGTTTCTTCCTAGGAGGTCTTCTACTGTTTAGCTCTCATTGGAGTTTCTTAATACCTTATACATTAATATTTCACTAAGGCATAGCGATACTAATAGTCTAATGTTAGAGCCCAATATACATATGCTTAAGAAAAAAGCGTTAGTCAAGTACAGAATGTGATAAAAAACTATATAAATGACTAGGAAACAAAGAATGAACTCTATTTGCTTACAGCTGTTTCTGCTATGAGATGCAGAATCAACTCAGATATGATTCTTATGTATCCCCCTATAGCTTAATCGAAACTTCAAAAATGAAGTGCAATTTTATTTGGGAAAACATTTATATATATCGAAAGTATTACAATCGTGGTCAAATTTTATTTTACTTCATTTCGATGGTGATCTTTTCCACATGTATAAAAGCTTTCCTAAATAAAATTTCATCTCATTTTTGAAGTTCCGATGAAACTATTGGGTGAGACAGAAAGACTCAATTATGAGCGTTTTGCATCTTATAGCAGAAACAGCTGTAAGCTAAGGAAGTTCATTACATAATTTCCTTATCATTTATTTAATCTCATATATATATTGGGTGTAAAGTTACACAAGTTACTCAAAGACCAAAAGTGTGCAATGCATGATAGCCCTGGAATCACTTATGCAACTTTACAGCCGAATAAAAGATATATTGTCATAAGTAGTGAGTTCTATTTTTTCAAATACACACTCCCTGTAGGTATGTAAATTTTGAATGCAAAAACAATCTCAATGCAGCAGGAATGTATAAGTCTTTACGTACGTTTACGTGTTTATAGGCGAAGGTGTGCAAATTTTCAGTACGTATGTGCATGCATAATGTTTTCTGAAAATATAAAGCAACTAAGCCCAAATTTATCGATATAGATTATATATTTCTTTGTATCTCGATGTTTTTACTTCAGTACTCGTAAGAATAGAACAGTATAGAATATAATAATCGCATATTTTCTTAAACATAACCAAATATACATATATTTCACTAAGAGCTCAATAGCATTAGATTTATCTATAAGCACATACTGAAATGTCAGGTCACCCTGAACTAAACGCAAAAAATATTTTTACCAAGGAAATATTTTGTAACGTAATCAACAGTTATTCTATACGGAACCGAAGGGAAACATAAAAAAATACCACACATAATTTACGATTATAAGTATTTGGACAGTCAAGCCATGCATCTGAATGTCTTAAGAGTATATAGCAGCTTGAATAATTAAGCTGCATCTATAACTAGCAGACTTAACTCGAATTACTTATGTGCTTGGAAAAATATCTTGGACTTTACAACATATAAATTACCCAAACCCTAGCCTTTATGCCTAGAAAGCTTAACGTAACCTAAATTTGTTCTAAAGTCGTATATGCACAATGTACTTTGAAATATTTGGTCTAAAAAGAGAAGAAATAAGATATTAAATTGGTAGGTTCGGGAAAGTACCAGAAAAACTACATTGGAGATTCAAATATCGTCCTGTATTCTGCAAGAATAAAGAAAATAAGTTATAAACTACTGAGATTTAATTGATTGACTATACTTGTAATCCTATGTTTATTTAACCAAAATATTTGTAATCCTATGTTTATTTAACCAAGAGAATTTATAACGAAAGTGGAATGAACTGTCTCAACTACATGTCAAAATATGGTCGCAGTCTGACTTCCGTTTGAATTATCTTAAAATTTGTATATCGTTTGAGTGGGTAGGGTATTAATGTTTGAAGGAAGAGAAGATTTATAGTAGTTTAAGTTGTACCACGTGTAATCGTGGCCGGAAACTTAAACAAAATATTGTCCTGGCGCTTTGCCATTTCTCTGACTTCATAGTTCTTAATGTCATACAATTGAATTATTTCGGTTCAATAGTAAGCTCAATTTGTTGTTGGAGACAAAATGAATACTGTGAATACAAGATAATTACTTGATCTTAGTTTAGCTTCCCCGGAAGGAAGAAAAGACAATTCAGCCTCGAGGATAAAATTAAATAATTTAAGGAATTCAGTCTGATATTCTCGTGTTTCTGTCAATACAATACCGTGTCGTAATGTTAGGTCAAAAAAAATAAATCTGAAATTAGCAACTCTATAATTTTTGCAGAAATGTGTCGATAATAAAGTGTCTTCGAAATGAAAAAAAAAAATTTTCTAAAGCACTATAAAACCAAACAGACGAAAGCTCATCTGTTTTATTTTAACAACTGCATTTTACTTTCTTTTCCTATTTTAAATTTTTGATAATTCTACTGAATTTTTTTGTTTAACATCAACAATTATTTTGTGTAGCAAAAAGAGAAGTCGTATTAAGAAAATAAGCCTACAACCATTACTTTAGTCAAAATACCATATAAATAAAATACATTCCACATTCCACTAATATATTTTGATTTAACATTTGAATGCTTATTTGAATTTAGATTTCCAAAGTAACATAGGCAAGTAAGAAAAAAAACCTGTCAAAATAAAACATCATGGCTCGCATGAATTAAAGATTTTGCCTTTTTAAGTACGTTCCTAAGAAATAAAACCGTTTCTCGTAGTCATTTAGATTTCTAAAGAACATATCTAGCACGTTCATGTATGTTAATTATATATACATGAAAATATTTGAATGTATAAAATCGCACGCGCGCACACACACACACACACACACACACACGACGGGTTTGTTTTCAGTTTCCGTCTCCCAAATCCACTCACAAGGCTTTGATCGAGGGAATAGTAGAAGTTGCCTAAGATGCCACGCGGTGGGACTGAATGCAGGACCATGAGTTTGGGAAGAAAGTTTCTTACCACACGACCACGCCTGCCCCTATATACACATATAATAAAGGCGCGTGAGTTAGTGATTAGGATATTCGGCTCACGATCGTAAGGTCGGGGGTGCGTTGTGTCCTTGAGCAAAATACTTAATTTTGTTGCAAGTCATAAAAGGCGGCAATATGACGTAATGGTCGTTTTCCCGAACAAGCATAATTATTGGTATCCCATTGGTTAACATTACTGCCCATTTACAAATTCTAAACTTTCGTCAAAGAAATGTTTCACGAAATACGGTTCTTAGAATTCGGATATGAGAAATTATAAAAATTCTGATTTTTGGGAAATTACTCAGTGATCGTTGGATGTTACTAAACTCCACGACACTCACTCATTGAGATATTGGCTATTTTTTATGCCTATGATAAAGATCCAACAAGACTTATTTGAATTGTTGTGAACTCTAGTAGTTAGTATGAAGGATTAGTTAGTGTGAATTTTAAGTCGTAATTCTCTACGACAAAATGACTTTACTTTCCAATTGTACTATAAATGCTAAATGTACATAAATAAAATAATGTAGCAATTGTTTTTTCTCTTTCTTCACGTTCTTCAGCTTGTTAATGAAATTTATTTCTGCAATTATGAAACTGTGTATTTTTTTAATAGCGGTTAAAAGAATACGAATTTGTTTAACTTCAACATACATGCACGCATACAATGTCTGTTAGCGTTTCAGAGTATATATTTCTCGCTATGGCGTTTATGTAGCTGGAGTCAGGACTTATGTATAATGATAGAACTTATAAGTAAGTTATAAGTGACGAGTTTATCAATATATATTCATACTTCAAAAGTAAAATATATTTATTATCTATTTCCAAATAGGAAACATATAAAAGTAGTGTTACACCAACAGTAACAAAACACGACTATAAAACTTCATATAAAAAGTAACCAAAACCGGCTATAAAAATTTCACGTTGATCCAGTCCACTCAGCTGGGAAAACTAAGTAGTATCTGTATTTCAAGGGTTCAACCTTGTCACATTCTGTGTCACCCTGAATCTCCGTGAGAACTACGTTGATGGTACGCGTGTCTGCGGAGTGTTCAGCCACTTGCACTTTGATTTCATGGGCAGGCTATTCCGTTGATCGGCTCAACTGAAAACTCGTCGTTGTAATTGACGGATTATCAATGTTACACACACACACACACACACACACACACACACACACACACACACACACACACACACACACACACACACACACACACGCACACACATTTTTATGCATATATACATATGTATATGAGGCGGGGGCGTGGCTGTGTGGTAAGAAGCATGCTTCACAACCATATGGTCCCAGGTTCAGTTCCACTGCGTGGCACTTTCGGAAGGAATCCTCTACTATAGCTTTCAGCCGACCAAAGCCTTGTGAGTGAATTATTTTCACACTGGTGGCTGCCTTGATTTCGGTGCAAAACGAATCAGTTGCAGCGCAGACTTCAACACGACGGGTTTGGGGTCTCTATCATGGTAACGAGTGGTGAGGAAGCTGAGGCTATTATGTATGCTGGGAGATTGTCTTAGCCTGTTTGTCTTCGGACGCTTGATTTCGTAGTTATCAGTGTATTTTGGCGATTTAAATAATAGTTTTGACTGTTATTTCTAGCAGGTAGACATACCTAGTATGTCCTTTGATTATTTTTTATCCTTCAGCTATATATATATATATATATATATATATATATATATATATATATATATATATATATATATATCTATATATTTATATATATATATAATTGAATAAGTTGGAGTCAACAAGAAGTACGGTTGGATATTTATTTGCAATGACTACAACTGTTTCTATGCAACATAGTTCTCCAGGCTTGCAGATATTTGGTTATGTCACCGTTTCCATGCACTATGAGATCTACTTTTATTTCCTCAGGCGATATATAAATATTGTCTATGTAAACTCAAATTCTCGGCTTCAAGCGCATCCTGTCTGTTTGTCGTGGCCTGCGAGTTAGTAGTAGCCACTGGCTGTATCAGATGTGTTGTTGTAGCTGAAAGTCTGTTGGTAAACACCATGTAACATAACTATATATATATATATATATATATATACTCACAGAGTGCGGTTAATATATTGTCTAAATTACGCAAAAATGAAATTAACACTAGCATCTCATATTAACATGATTTATTTACTAAAATTACATAAAAATATCTTGAAATATTAAAGAGTAAATCTATTCAATAAAATCGCCATTTGCTTTTACCATGGCTTCTAGACGACTTCGGAATCTACTGCAATTCTTCTGGACGGTCTCCTTGTTTAAGCTGCCATAATCCTTGCTTTCATTGGTGTTCCAAGGAGTTTTGTTGGTCTCTCGATCAACTGCGCCCCAAACATAATAATCAAGGAGGTTGAAGTCTGGAGAGTTAGGTGGCCAGATGTTAGAAGTGATGTGGTCGCAGAAATTGTCTGACAGCCATGATTGGGTTCTCCTGCTTGTTTAGCATGGTGCAGAGTCCTGTTGCCAGACATAGGGTCTTCTTGCAGCCACCGCCTTGAGCCAGGGCAGCACTACCTCCTCCAAGCTCTTGATGTAGACCTCCATGTTGAGTATGAGGCGGTGTGGGAAGATGACCACTTCAGATAGCATGAGGTTGACTGGATGTTTGATGTTTATCACTCCCGGTACATGTTTTGGGGATACGGAAATCCAACGATTGTTCTGTATGTTCGCCATCAGTTCGTATTGGAGCTTCCAGCGCGAATGCCAAGCAGTACAGCATGTCTTTTTCCAAATTTATGACAGGGTGAATTGCGTTATGATGCTGTTTTTCTCACAGACGGTGTCCAACTGACCCTGCTATACTGTGTAATCGACAAAATTAAAAATATGCCGAATATGCTCCTTTGTCACTTCCATTATAACTTTGAGAAAATAACTGTTAAAATTAAACTGCACTCTTCAAAACTTGCACTAAGAATAAGTACAAGGTAAAATTTTTGTAATGGCATTCAGTTGAAAAAAAAAAAATATTATCTGTTTAAAGAAAGCTAAAACATAGATACTTATTGTACAAACAACTTACATTCTTGAAATCACATTCTCTTAAAAAATATTTCTGAATGATTCAAATATTGTGTTTGACAAAAACGAAAATAGAAACATTCTTCGTTGTCAAATCACTGTATTATTGAAAGGTAAGAGTTACTTTCCTTTCAGGATCAAGTTAATTTCGGCGACTTTTCCCATTATGCACCGTTTTGGGTATTTATATCCCGAAAACCCTGAATATCTTCACAACTACTTATCCAATGTACATTAAATTTGTTTCATTCCGCACGTATTTACATTTCAGGGGAGACTTAATTCATAGTATTTTCACATTATGCACCAGTTTGCTTGAATAACATTGCAAGCAAGCAAGCAAGATTCAATCTGACTTTTAATGTATTATATATATATATATATATATATATATATATATATATATATGTATTGTTGTACTTGGGGATGGTCATATTGCCAGTTTAGCCAATAAAAACACACGCACTGTATATTTGGTACAACAACATCTGTTTCAACACACGATTTCACATCAAAAATCTTGCAAAACAAATATATATATATATATATATATATACAAGGTGGGCCAGAATTCATGACTCAGTTATATTTCTTAATATGCTTATTTTATTGTTATTGTATAATTTTATTTCTTAACATGCGTAACAGGCTCTTTTTGCTTTTTCCAGAATTTGATTAACCCTATGGCACATCCTTCGCTAAGTTTGGAGAAACGTGTTCAATGTTTGAGATTATTTACTAATACGGACAACCTGGCTGAAGTCTGCAGAGTAATGGAAGCAACTTATGGGCCACCGGCACCTTCAAGAAAGACTGTTGCTAGGATTAATACGGTAGTGTTGTGGACCCAAAGGGGCCAGGATGACCAAGATCTGTTTGAACAAATGAAAATAAAGAACGCTTGAGAACTGAGTTAGACAATTCTCCAAAAAAATCCAAGTGATCAAGGCGTTTATAAAATCTTCTGGAACATTTCAAGGGCTTCTTTTAGACTCTTGCTCCATTAATTGAAACTGTACCCTCGTTCAATGCATGGATTAATGGAAGATGATCCAGATCGTCGCTTGCAGTTTGCAAGTTGAACAATGCAGACAAAAGCAAGATGATCAGAGACTACAAACACAATAGATTTCATATCAGACCACCTTCCTCTCATATAAATTTACGTATATATCATAAATACGCATATATTCGATAGTATATATACGTGTACATGCATATACACACACATTAATGGGTAACTTATCATTCCTGAATTCATCTACTCTTTCATAGGCCTTGTGTTTCATTTTTGGACACCATTTGGTAATTTTCACCTTTAGAATTTCCTATTCTTACACCTCCCTCACATTTCCTTATATTATATTTTGTGCTTGTGATGTCTTGGTTCATTCTTTTGTTGGTCAGTATTCTCTAGGTGTTCTAAGCGTTTGGATTTGAGGTTGGTTTGTTATATCCTTCATTGTTTTCTGGTATATTTTTAGTTTTCGGGATCCAACAATACTTTTAGTTCTGAGCTAATAAATTTTTTCAAAAAATCACAAATACACAAATAATAAACAGAAAACAATAGCAGAAATAAAAACATTCAGAATGCAAATCTAAACTAGAATTCACTCAAATATTTCAATGATATTGAAAAAATGCAAAAAAAAAACCCCCAACAAAAACAAAACAAAAACAAACAAACAATGCACTCAGGCATACACACGTTTTGCTAAATGAACAACCAGTGAAAAAAATAACAGGATCCTATTTTTAACGCTGCCAGTAACAGATATGCAGATACTGAAAAACCATCTTGGAGAGAAAAAATTGCTTGGCAGAATTTTGTGAAGAAGGGCGCATTGACTGTTAGAGCACTTCATGATGGAGCGAGAGATTTGAATGCATCTCATCTCTGCATTGTCAAAATCCGAGCAGATTTCTTTATGCGTTCAAAAGAGTAAAGATATCCCTGGCCGTCATGCATGAACGAAGTTCTTTTTAGAAGCGAACTGCGTGAAAGATGGCTTACCATGAGATGGGCTTACCGTGAGAATATTCGAGCTGAAGTTGTCAATGACTAAGCTAAATTCCTCTAATGATCGGGTAGAACTTCTGGAACTGCATGCTTCGTTCAACACTAAGAATGCTGGAACAGAAAGCTGCCTGAATGGTGCAGTGTCCTGATTAGGTTGTGGCTTATATGTTAGCGTGTGTTGCCATCTTTCGTTTTGTATTTAATTTCTATTCCTCATATTTATTTCCATAATACATACAGTTTTAATGATTTTGCATAATTAAAGATAGCATATAGTACATGATATGTGTGCTCCTCCCTCACATTTACCAACACTTTTGTATACGTTTTAATGTACTATTAAATGCAATAGGTCCTGGTGGTTCATTCATTTATACATGCAGTAATAATGATAAAAACAATAACAACAACAACAATAATAATAATGGTTTAAAATTTTTTGCACGAAGTCAGCAATTTCGGGAAAGGGGGAAAAGCGATTACATTGACCCTAGTGCTCACCTGGTGCTTATTTTATCGATTCCGAAAGAATGAAAGTAATGTCGACCTCGGCGGAATTTGAAGTCAGAACGTAGCGACGGATGAAATGCTGCTGTAGAGATAAAATCGGAGAACTTTGAAGTTATGTGTAACTTGAAGAAAGTGGATCAATTCAAAGAACTGTGGATGTTATTCTTTTAGTTTTTAGTATTTTATGTGCTCCAACTCAAAGGCTGTGGTAATACTGGGACACTGCCATCATTAATTTTTATTTTATTTGGTTTAAATGCTTACTCGTATTGTCAGAGGAGTCAGAAAGATATATACACGCAACAGAAAGAAATATAAGTGTGATAGATAGATAGATAGATAAGTAGGTAGTTAGAATGTTAGAAAATTGGTGACATATATATTGCATGCAATCATAATGAAGCTCAAGCTTTAAGGATATAATTTTCAAAGATGTTTATCTTTTTGAGACTGCAACTCCAATACTACCTATATGAATTTTTACACCATCTCAAGTCTCATATGCTTCAGAAAAATATACAATTCCAGCTTACAATTTTCAAAATAACCATGGATTTCCACGGGTACTGCTAGTTATTGAAATCCCAGTGGGAAATAAAAAGCATCATCATCATCGTTTCAGGCAGGAAGCAGGCAGAATCGTTAGCTCACCGGACAAGATGCCTAGGCATTTCGTTTGTTCTGAGTTTAAATTTCGTCGAAGTCGACTTTGCTTTCAACGTTTCGGGGAGATAAAATAAGTACCAGTCAATTACGGGATCGATGAAATCGTCTAACCCCTCACC
This sequence comes from Octopus bimaculoides, assembly GCF_046866305.1. Classification (NCBI taxonomy): domain Eukaryota; kingdom Metazoa; phylum Mollusca; class Cephalopoda; order Octopoda; family Octopodidae; genus Octopus; species Octopus bimaculoides. The sequence continues at coordinate 76,032,338 of NC_142933.1, forward strand.
TAAAATTTCAGATCTTGTATCTATAGTACAAAGGGTTATTATTATTGCCTCCATACTAGTAATATGTATTTGAAAATTGTCCATAAGTTTGTTTATTTGCCTAGTTAGACAGTTTTAATTGTTAGTGTTATGAATTTCTTGTGAAGCTAACCAGAATCTCAACGGGCTGGTCTGTTCCTTTACTTCTTGCCTCTTTAATGTTAAAATTTGGAGAAAAATATTTTCGAAAATTTTGCTTTGAATAAACATTAAATGAAAGTTGGCATAATTTTCGACGTCTAGCCAACGAAGTAGGTGGTTTTGTGAAGAAAATGGAATCTACCTCTTAAATGTCTTCCCTTAACTCTGTCAGTGGATGAAAACTTTGAGTCCATCACGGTCGGCAGCAACATTAACGATAACGAAAACTACATGCTAAGCGAAGAGAACAACTTATCAAACATCACTACTAGAAATATCACCACCACCACCACCACCACCACCATCATCATCATCATCACCATCATCATCACCACCACTACCACCACCACAAAGCGCCTCAGTAACAGATGAATAAAATTACTACTACTACTACTAACCTTATCCTTCTACCACTTGGATAATCGAAAGCAGTAGCAGTTGCAGTACCGGCTCCTAACCAAGAAAAACAACAAAATGATGCTTGACTTTGCATGAATGAAAAGCATAAAAACCAAAAAAAAAAAAAAATGCTGAAGACCTAATTTAAACACATAGTGATGCATTAGCATTGACCCCAGAACTCCAGGAAAAGACTGTCAATGGGAGAATAATTTACAGGCGTGTGCCGATCGATTAAAAACCGATATGGTGGCCCAGCACATGGAGAGATGTTAGTGAAGGATGAGGGTGGATATAGACTTCATAATTAGAGCCTGACAATACGGCACCGTCGAAATGCAATTCCTGAAGGATGCCCCTGGATTAAAGCAATTTGTTGTCCTCTGTAGGAGTAAGGAATTTGTTTTCCTTCCCACGTTTCTAGATAAATGTATGGTGAGAGTCAGACATCTGTGGCCACAGAGGTGGACATCTGGTGGGTTGTGGCCAGCTTCTACCTGGAGGGAAGTGATACTCTACTGAACGAACAATGCAAGAGAACTGGTTTGGAATAGGAATAATCATCTTATGCAGGTGAAACCATAACATAAAGAGAAGATCTAATTCAACATGCTTTTCACAAGGCGGTGTTCCAGCATAGCTGCAGTCAAATGACTGAAACAAGTAAAGAAATAAAAGAATATATGACTTTTATCATTTGCTATAATTCGACCAACCGTTACTTTGATCAATTGTTTTCTATAAACTTTATTTCGACTAACTTTTCGATCAATTGTTCGCAAACTTCACAAAACTGAGCTTTATTGGAAAGCACTTTTTTGTATCATTTCTCAAAAAAATAGGCATAAACAGCCTAAAGAACATTTGAGCATTTTGTGATGTGTAATCTTTTTAAGAATAGAAAAATACCTTTTGGGATTTTTAGCGTGGCTGAATAGAAAATATTGAAGACCGGTTTCAGAATATATAAATTTTAATTGTTGAGTTAATGTTGCTGTTGGATAATTATCCCTCCACATCGAATGAAAAAGGAGTTAAATCAAATCTAATTGTCACAAAATACTTGACTACAAATATTGCATTATCCCTAATTTAACCAATGGATCAAAGCATAATATCATTATGGAAGATTATCACGCGGCACTTCTAAAAATTGTCAATTAACATAAATATTTGATAGTGTTTTTGAAAAAATATATTTATACCGAATGGAATGCAAAGGAAAACACAGTAATTGTAATGTAGTATAACTGTTAGAAAATTTTGAAAATAATGGTTAAACGAATAGTTGCAAAGTGATGCGCGTGTATAAGAAAGAATTTCCATATATGTGAAGTAGTATATAGTCCCTTTAATTACAAAACAAAGAAAATACAAAAGAATAATATAAAGAGAACGCTAATGAAGAATATGTGAGGCAGGGCACAGCGTTAAATTGATTTGGCCATCTCGGTTTAATATGGGAAAATTGCTTTAGATCTGGCTGTCTAAAATATGGTAACTTTTTAATTAGATACAAGTGTATATTTTGGAAAAAACACAAAAATGCTCGTTCACACACACACACACACACACACACACACACACACACACACACACACACACACACACACACACACACACACACACACACACACACACACATACATACACTCACTCAAATACCTATGTATTTTGAAGAGCATATCAGGAGGAAAGGGCGTGAAGCCAGCTGTTTTCAACCTTTTGATATATCAAAGAAATTCTTTGTATTTAGGAAAAACAACTTATATTTCGCCTAAGAAATAACTTGTATTTTTTAAAAATAAAATACAACTTTTCTTACTCTATTTTATCCTCACTCTTCCCCCACAAAACCCCCCGAAGAGAACGAATCAATGAAGAAATATATCCTCAAACTATTTATGTGACAAAATTATCTTAAGTTTGCTTTTTTTTTGAGAAAATATATAAATAAATCTAAGAAATACTTCCATATTTAAGGAACATTCACTATTATTTTTTTAATAAATATTTAGATATCTATAATTTAAAAATCTCATAGTTAATATAAAAACCAAACTGAATTTTGAAAATCGAAAGCAAACATTATATTTTTCTTAGAATACTTAAATATTATGTTCGAGTAATATTGATAAAATTATTATTCATAAATTTGGAAATGTGTTGTGTCAGATGGAATAGCACCGATTAAATATTAATGAGTAACTCATTGCGCTGCTTTTATATTATGAAAAAATATCTCTTTGTTCTAAAATCAGTCACTTCTGCATAAAAGCAAGATGAAAATTTGTAATTAAACACTCGTCCAGTGCATCGAATTTTACTTTACACAAAGTCAAATTTTTGGAGATTCAGATGTAGCTGAGAGAATAGATTCATGCATATTATCAGTAGTTATTTATCAGCTGAAGGTATGAAATGCAAAGTTAGAATGTTGGAAGGTATTTTAGTCCGTCAGTCTATCGCTACCTCGAACTCTGTACCTTCGTTTATCAACCTATAAGAGATTTTCAACATTAGCCTAAACTAAAGGATTTCCTCGATTCCATCAATATTCGTGCATTAGAAATAATTACTCTGCATACCTGATCCTTTATTGGTTCCATCTTTTCCCACTCTGGAAAGCAAAGGCACTTTCGAAATTGAACAAATCAAGACAATCAAAATATAGAACGAAGAAACGCACAAGATGAGGTTAAACGTTCTCCTTTCAGATATTTAGATATAAAAAGTGATAGAAAATGTCAGTACCATTATCTTGGACATAGAAAGCAAATAACTAATAAATTATACCTAAAAACTGACAATATATCATACAGAATTTTGTTATAACAATTGTAGAGATGCAGACAGCATCGACTAAATGTAATACAGCATTTCATTTTATCCATCTCCGATCTTAGTTCATGGAAGTCTTCCTTGCCATTTATATATATGGGATTGTCTAAGTAAATAATACACTAGAGAGAAGAAGAAGAGAGAGACAGCAGATGGGTCAATCGAAGGGTAAAAAACAAATATTCAAGAAGCTAAAGGTTCGCATCCTCCTAAAGGCGTTGCACTCTATCTGTTAATAACACACTTGTCTAAAAACATTGAATCATTGAATAATACTTGTGTTCGTTTATGTATGCATATATGTATACGTTTATATGTGTGTGTTTGTGTATGTGTGTATACATGCATATACACATACACACATACAAATGTATTTGTGTGTGCGTTTGTATTGCATCTAATAAATAGCATAAAAGAAAATGTTCTCAAGGAAGTTTCACATTGAGTATTACACAAATATATGGTATAGTGTTGCATTATTCACAAATATCCTTTTATGCAACTGAAAGGAAAATACTCTTTTCTACTCTAGGCACAAGGCCTGAAATTTTGGGGGAGGGGGCCAGTCGATTAGATCGACCCAAGTATGCAACTGGTACTTAATTTATCGAAAGGCAAAGTCGACCTCGGCAGAATTTGAACTCAGAACGTATAGACATATGAAATACCAATTTCTTTATTGCTCACCGGGAGCTAAACATAGAAGTGACAAACAAAACATGTGGGACATAAAACATATATAAAAAATAAAATGAATGTTATAACGTATGAAGACATGAAAATGATAGAATGGAAATGGAACCACTCGCCCCACTTACGAGTGGCCTCATTTTCTACTATTTAAATCCTGAACCTTCTAACACATCGATACCTGTTTCCTCCATCCACTATCGTATGTAGTAAATTCTGGGAATGAGCTCCAGGTGCAGTGCATCTCCCAAAAATAAAATCCAACCATATACTCTTGTATTTTTTCCTCCTGCCTCTTGTCTGGTGTGGAGGCGCAATGGCCCAGTGGTTAGGGCAGCGGACTCGCGGTCATAGGATCGCGGTTTCGATTCCCAGACCGGACGTTGTGAGTATTTATTGAGCGAAAACACCTAAAGCTCCACGAGGCTCCGGCAGAGGATGGTGGTGAACCCTGTTGTACTCTTTCACCACAACTTTCTCTCACTCTTGCTTCCTGTTTCTGTTGTGCCTGTAATTCAAAGGGTCAGCCTTGTCACGCTGAATATCCCCGAGAACTACATTAAGGGTACACGTGTCTGTGGAGTGCTCAGCCACTTGCACGTTAATTTCACGAGCAGGCTGTTCCGTGGATCGGATCAACTGGAACCCTCGACGTCGTAAGCGACGGAGTGCCAACAACTTGTCTGGCATTACACACGAGTGATGTTCCTTCACATTATCATACCCCGCAGTTCCAATACACTTTATCTCCCATTCCACCGTATCCCTTAACAGTTCGTCGCTAAGCAACATATAAATCCTACACTTTTTCCTTCTCTTTTTTGACTTGGGGGAGGGGTTTTGGGTTTCTTTGTATGTGTTTACCTCTTGTTTTTGTGTCGGATGGGAATGGATAGGCCTAGTGTCTGTAGGGAGTGGGTGGGTCTGAGAGGGTGTGGGTGGGTCTGAGAGGGCGTGGGTGGGTCTGAGAGGGTGTGGGTGGGTCTGAGAGGGTGTGGGTGGGATGGGTGTGGAATGTGGGTTACAGTTTAGCTCACTTGCCTTTTTTCGTTTTTTTTCCTGTTACATTTTGCCATTTATTTTTTCCTATTTCTGCTACTTCCTTTTCTTTTTCGGTTACTTCCTTTCTGCGGCTCTCTTCTATCCTCTCTTCCGTATTTTCTGGTCGTTCTTTTCTTGGCTTTGATGTACATTCTGCTCTTATGTGTCCCTTCATGCTGATGCATTACAAAACCTCACTTCTACTGTTCCAAATGTTGAACCTCTAGTCAGGTATATTATGTCTTCCCAAATCTGCTTTAACGCCTTTTCTATTTGTTCTGTAGTGACGACGTCTATTCTTCCTTTATTTATCGAAAAGGTTCGATAGATTATCGACTTTTCCCTTATTCCGTTTTTAACCTCTTGCCGGGTCGACAGCTTCACTTCAAACCCATCTTGGTTCATTTCTTCTTTGTGTCTTCCGAATTCCCTAATATCCACTTCTGTTTCCTTGCACCTTGCTACATCAGCAAAATTCCGCTTCTCTTTTATCAGTTTCTGGTCCATTGTCTTAACTGCCCCCAGCAACTTCTACTCGGACGATGACATGTCTAAGTAATTATAACTGTCTTCAGACATTCTTCAACCAGCTGTCTCTTCCCTTACGAGAAGAGACAGCTCAAACAAATTACGCACGTAAACACTAAAACCGCTGCAAAGCAGCACAAAAACTATTCAAAATCACCACGTATTAACTTCACGGAGACGTTATACCGCTAAGCGTTTCGCCCGGCGTGCTAACGTTTCTTATTTCTTTATTGCTCACAAGGGGCTAAACATAGAGGGGACAAAAAAAGGACAGACAAAGGGATTAAGTCGATTACATCGACCCCAGTCTGTAACTGGTACTTAATTTATCGACCCCGAAAGGATGAAAGGCAAAGTCGACCTCGGCGGAATTTAAACTCAGAACGTAACCGCTAAGCATTTCGTCCGGCGTGCTAACGTTTCTGCCAGCTCACCGTCTTACTGAAAAGAAAATGTTTTCTCATAAACACGTTACAACCACAAGTCAACAAAATCAATTTGTCTCGCGCTATTTACTCTGAAATGAGCAGAAATTAGTAGTATTCATAACATTCTCAGTAAATCCTTCACGATTTACCTACCTCCTTTTCTCTCATTGTCATTCTTAAGTACCTACTGAGCTAAGGGGAGCAATAAGCAATGCAGTAAGGGAAATTTGACCTAAAGTTGAACTGATTCCAGTGCACTTTGTATTTTAACAACAATAGTAAATGCATATAAAATAAGAGTCACTACCATAGTATAGACAACTGGAAGGCTTAAATTTTTCATATACACTTTGATAGTGAACCGTGGAGGTGCAATGGCCCAATGGTTAGGGCAGCGGACTCGCGGTCATAGGATCGTGGTTTCGATTCCCAGACCGGGCGTTGTGAGTGTTTTTTGAGCGAAAACACCTAAAGCTCCACGAGGCTCCGGCAGGGGATGGTGGTGAACCCTGCTGTACTCTTTCACCACAACTTTCTCTCACTCTTACTTCCTGTTTCTGTTGTGCCTGTAATTCAAAGGGTCAGCCTTGTCACACTATGACACGCTGAATATCCCCGAGAACAACGTTAAGGGTAAACGCGTGTGTGTGGAGTGCTCAACCACTTGCACGTTAATTTCACGAGCAGGCTGTTCCGTTGATCGGATCAACTGGAACCCTCGACGTCGTAAGCGACGGAGTGCCAACAACAACGATAGCGAATCAAGTAAAATAACTTAGAATAGTTGATAATCCTTCCAAAAAAATAAGAATACTTTCTATATGTTACACGAATAATGAAAACGAACTCCAAATTTTGGTATCTTAAAAATCACCGTTTGAGGTAACAGACTGAAACGCTACGGTATTGTGGAAAAAAACGAAACAAACATATAAAATCCCGATCTTTTCAAAGTTACAACTTTGAAGATGGTGTACACCTTGAAGCCAGATAAAGTGTTTGGAATACTCAGAAAACTGGGTACTTCGGCTTTATAATTATTATAGCTGTGATGAAAATGAAACACACACTCTTTTACTCTTTTACTTGTTTCAGTCATTTGACTGCGGCCATGCTGGAGCACCGCCTTTAGTTGAGCAAATTTGTAAGCTTAGTACTTATTCTATCGGTCTGTTTTGCCGAACCGCTAAGTTACGGGGACGTAACCACACAAGTATCGGTTGTCAATCGATGTTGGGGAGACAAACACAGACACACAAATACACACACACACACACATATATATATACATATACATATATACGACGGGCTACTTTCATTTCTGTCTACCAAATCCACTTACAAGGCTTTGGTCGGCCCGAGGCTATAACAGAAGACACTTGCCCAATGTGCTACGCAGTGAGACTGAACCCGGAACCATGTAGTTGGTAAGCAAGCTACTTACCACGCAGCCACTCCTATATATATATGTATATATATATATATATATATATATATATATATATATATATATATATATATATATATATATATATATATATATATATATATATATATATATATATATATATATATATATATATATATATATATATATATATATATATATATATATATATATATATATATATATATATATATATATATATATATATATATATATATATATATATATATATATATATATATATATATATATATATATATATATATATATATATATATATATATATATATATATATATATAGCGGCGTACGTACACTTTGTCTCTTATATGTAAATATACATTTTTCTAATCTTGTACGACTGTATTCCTGTCTATCAGCCCCTTTACCCTTATTCGTTCATTCAACTCTTCGTTCTTTCGTTCCCCTCGCTCACATTTCCTTGCCTTTTCTTGCTCACTTTCCCTCCACTTTTCTCTTCACCGTGTCCCTGTCATTTTTTCTCGCCCCTCCTTAATTCTTTTGTCCCTCTGCCTCTAACTCTCTCTCTTCTCTTCCCACGTGGCCGGTGTTCGGCCAAGCCTGATCTTTCTTTCTTGGCCGGCCTTGTGCGTGCAACATCGATATTCCTCCCCGTTAAATCTTGTATCCCTGGCGTAAGGCTTTATTTCCACACACGCCAGCTTAATTTAATTCGTCTGACAAGGCGTTGGTTGGCGGGAGGCTATAGTAGAAGACACTTGCCGAAGACTGAACACGGAACCATGTGGTTCGCAAGCAAGCTACTTACTACACAATCACTCTCGCACCTATTATATATATATATATATATATATATATATATATATATATATATATATTATATATATATATATATATATATATATATATATGTATGTATATATATATGATATTGTATTAAATTATATTATACATATATGTATATATATGTATATGTATAAATATATGTATATATGTATGTATATATATATATATATATATATATATATATATATATGTACATATGTATATATATATATATATATGTGTGTGTGTGTGTGTGTGTGTGTGTGTGTGTGTGTGTGTGAATCTTACACAATCAATTTATGAATATCCGATTGCGTTATGCGACTCAATGTCGTCTCCTGTGAAATTCATCTGTTACTAATTTTTCCACGTTTTTTTTACACCTTGGTGTTATCACCTGAAACGATCGTATGCATGGATTAAAATTTTATAAAAGTTTTAACATTTCTCTTCTCCGTTTTTAATTGTTAGTTGAGTTTATATAGGATTATATCCTATAAATGCTCATAACACATCTTATACTTGTTAAATTTTCATATTTTTTTAAAAATAAATACTTACATTAGTAAGCTACAATTTTAATATGAAGAATCTTTATTAGAAATCTAAATTTGGACCCCTCACAAAGCAAAACTGTTCTAATTGAACTCAACCTGTATGTATGTTTGAATGTATGTATATATATATATATATATATATATATATAAAGCAAAGAAGAAAATGGAGATATGTTATTTACATTTGACGGATATTTGTCCTCATCTTGTTTGTTGTTAACACAACGTTTCGGCTGATATACCCTCCAGCCTTCGTCAGGTGTCTTGGGGAAATTTCGAACCTGGGTTCTCATTCCTAACGATGTTACTATTATTATTATTATTACTATTACTATTATTAATCAGGTCGCTGCCGTGAATCGAACTCGGAACCTTGGGGTTAGTAGCCCGCGCTCTTAACCACTACGCCATATGCCCGTGGGCAATTATGGAGTGAATTTTAAGGCTTATAAATCTATTATTTTTCTATCCTTCCTCAATACCGGTTCCCATATGCTATTCATATCTACACTCGGTCTGCTTAGGAGGTTGTTGTGTCCAAGCATATGTGCTGCTTCTTTTAGTTTTCGTATTTTCCAGTGTTGTTCCCTGTCTATTATTTTAACTTCATCCCACAGGGGGAGGTGGTTTCCATTTTTCCATACATGATCAGCTATACCCGATTTATATATATACCCACGGGCTATGGTGTAGAGGTTAAGAGCGCGGGCTACTAACCCCAAGGTTCCGAGTTCGATTCACGGCAGCGACCTGATTAATAATAGTAGTAATAATATTAATAATATAATAATAATAACATCGTTAGGAATGAGAACCCAGGTTCGAAATTTCCCCAAGACACCTGACGAAGGCTGGAGGGTATATCAGCCGAAACGTTGTGTTAACAACAAACAAGATGAGGACAAATATCCGTCAAATGTAAATAATGTAAATAATGTAAATAATTCCTCATCTCTTAAATATAGAACAATGGAGATATGTAATTGACAAATATCAGCAAGATCTATTTATTAATTACAATCATAGGAGTAAATAAATACAACTCAACTCTTACAGATATTTCTACTTTGGGGGGTCCAGCATGCCAAAGTTGACACATCATATAAAAATTATGCAAAAATGAAACCCCAAAGCTTTATCTGGGCGGGAGTGGGGGGGGGGGTACCCCAAACCCTATGAAACGTAGATTGACTTACCATTTGTATACTTTTAGGAACAGAAATAAGAATAATTCCACTGGTTTAAGTAAATATATATGGGAACTTAAGGATAAGATAATTAGTTATGACCTCGATTGGAAAATTCTAGCCTCCTCCACTCCTGCATATAATTTAAGGAATAAGAAATGTTATTTTCGTGTAAGTGAAATTTTTTGTATTGAAAGTGAACCTTCCTCTATTTAACAGTAAAAAAAAAGTTTTCTGCCTCCATAAAGCTAAATACACTTTCTCTAATTATTATTAATAATTATTATTAATATCAGTATTTCCTTTGAAAATAACACCTTGTTGGGACTCGATTTCCCGCAGTGTAAAGCTTTCTACATCTTTGCCTGATTAAATATTTATAGTACATCTAAATCTATCCCTTTTATTTGTCACCAGTCACATATTCCATAATCTTATTTTCCGAATAGTTATCATATCAACCCATAAGCATTATTGTCTGTATTATGCCCCTATAATTATTATAGCAAATTACCACAGATGATTTTATTATCTTCTTTTCCTTATCCATTTTCCTAGTCTGAGCACTATCTATTGTATATTGTTCTATTTTCTCTATACGTTTAATGTAACTTTATCTATTTTTAATTCCATATATGTTTATTATACCAGTCCTCTCTAGGGTATTACTCCATATATCTCTAAGCATTTTTTGTCAATGTATATTCATATACATATTGATATTTATACATGTTGGTGTATTCCTATAACTCTTATGGCAATCTACCCCACATAAAATTATATTTCTTTCATCTCTATACTAACCTGAATACTCTTTTTATATAACTGCAATTAACTTTATAACTTTATACACTTATAATACCTCATATGTGTATTATTTTCCTTTCATCTCTATCCTTAGCTGAACACTCTTTGTTTCTCTATAATTGCAATTAACTTTAACTTTATTTTTAATGCCAAGTTTATTTATTCTACAAATCCTTCCTAGCATTGCTCCCCAAATAACTGAGCCCTTATTTATAAGTGTTTATTCATATATTCGCATGCATAATATTTATATTTATACATATAGGTCTGTACATGTACGTGCACGCTTATATGTGTGTATGTTTGTAGGTGTATGTATATATGTGTGTATATGTTTGTAGGTGTGTATATATATATATGTGTGTGTGTGTGGATATTTATATGTATGTATTTGATTCCATTAGTATTTATATATGTGTGTGGGTATGTATGTGTATATATGGATAACATACGTGTGTGTGTGTGTGTGTGTGTGTGTGTGTGTTTGGATGTGGATATATATGTATGTATATATATATACGGATGTAATGTGTGTGTATATGTATATATGTATATATATATATTTATGTGTATATATATATATATATATATATATATATATATATATATATATATATATATATATATATATATATATATATATATATATATATATATATATATATATATATATAAATGTATATATATATGCGGATATAATGTTTGTGTGAGTATATGTGAGTATGTGTGTAAGTGTGTGTATACGTAGTGTGTATGTGTGAATATGCGTGTATATATAGAGATAAAATCTTCAGAACGTTTGTGCAAACACATATATTTGTTCGTATTTATAAATATTTACCTATATACATTTAGTGATGTAAGTGCATGCATATAGTAAACCATACAGTTTTTTAAA
>NC_142933.1:76049146-76081646 GCF_046866305.1 Octopus bimaculoides
TTGTAGCAGATGTTAATATTGTTTCAACTGAACTTACAAAATTTCTTCAATAGATTGAAGTAGGCTATAAATTACATTTACCTGCAGGGATAAAATTTTTTTATTATCTTCAGCTCCAAATATTGATTTATGAGGCATCACCAGCCTATAACTTTATGTGGCATCACTAGCTTACAACTTTACGTGGCACCACCAGCCTACTCCTCTATTATTTATGTAATCTGTCATTTAGTTTCTTTACTTAATGCATGTACTTGATGAAGATTTTTAATGCTATAATAAAAGGGTACATAGTCTGGCAGCAGGCTCTTGATGAGCCGAGTATGCAAGTAGGTTTTACTTCAAGTTTGAAACCAACAGTATGCCATTGGAAAAAATGTGGAAGTATCATTAGATCTAACCATAAGGCGGAGAGCTGGCAGAATCGTTAGCACGCTGAACGAAATACTTAACCCGTTTCTACGTTCTGAGTTCAAATTCCGCCGAGGTCAGCTTTGCTTTTAATCCTTTCGGGGTCGATGTGATCGACTTACCCGCTCCCCACAAATTTCATGCCTTGTGCCTATATTAGAAAGGATTATTAGAACTAACCTTTTGGGTTGTTTTTAATAGTATTTAGATTAGGTTTCATGCTTATTTGAATACAGGAATACAAAAAAAATTGCAGTATAGTGTAACATAGCATTACACCCATTTGCAATATTATAAGATATGCACAATAAAAAACTCCAGAAAGTATATTTATAACACAGTACAATTGTCGTAGTGTCGCACTAAGTTTTAACACGATGGGTCCGCGATACTGTTTCCTTTCCTAATTCAAACATATTTACTTCTTTTATGACAGTAGTACCCTTTCAACAAGTCTTGAATGTATAAGTCTATAACTACATATAATAAAGAGCCGTGGATTATCAGAATCTTTAAGCATCGGACAAAATAGCTTGCATCCATTTGTTTAGGATTTTCTACGTTGAAGATCCGCAGAGGCTAACGTTTTCTTTCATCCTTTCGGGCTTGATAAAAATAGAGCAGCAGTCAAGTATTAGTGTTGATTTAAGTGACTAAGCCTCTATTCCTAAAAACGCTGGCCTTGTGCCCGAATTAGAATCAGTTCTGGCTCAATAAATTGCGGTAGTTTGACAATATCATTAAAAAGTCCGACAGAACAGATTGTCATCTTTTCCCAATCTTGTTCAAATCCTGATAGTTACAAAGAGCTTGAAACTTTAAATTTGGATACTGCAGACATTGCCCCCTTAAGCTGTACACAACTATTTCACATTTCCTCCGATTTTAGCAACGGATATAATGATTAAAAAAAAATAAGCAGCCTAAAAATGCAACATCATTTGCAATACTCATATCAAGAGCACGAAAATTATTATCATTGTGTATTGATTAGATCTCAAGCTATAAATAATCTTGTACATAGATTAAATAACTACAGTTTGTATACAAGTCTCACAATTAAAATAGCTCATGTCCAGGTGTTATATTTCAGTATAATATCATGCAGAAAACAGTAGAAACTAGACTCTCATCTTCACTTATTGTATGGCTGAATTGCTTTGTCCGTCTGAAAGTCTTTTCAGTCACCAAAGCACTTTTGTCTTTCCCCATTACTTTCTGCTATAAAATCAGAAAAAAGCAGAGGGTAGGTGAGTAAACTTCGGTTTCCATCTTTATGCTCTGTTAAAAGACAATTTGTCAAAATGGATAACAGAGAAATTTCTGTTTTCCTGATTTTGAGATTATTATAATGATATAATTATTTACTAATATGAAGTAGTACTAATTTTTTTCTAATTTCTGTCCAATCCATTTTTAAATAATATAGTGACACCATAGTGTATTTAAATAATATAGAATTATCAAGATATTGAGATTCTATATTTTTCCAACTACATCATTTAATTAGAGTAATTGGCTATTTGAAAAGTTTACCGTTTTACTTAGAATCATAGAATTTTGTTTCTAATTTCCCTCCAATTAGAAAGACTTTACAGCAATTAATAACCAAAATATCTCGGAAATTATGCAGGATATAGAATTGCCAAGACATTAAAATTCTATTTTGGCAACGACATCATTACCGTTAGAGTAGTCGATGACCTGAAAATATTTCTATTTTAGTTAAAGCTATAAGTCTTTGTATTTAATTGAAGAAAGTTGGTGTGCATCATATTTGGTGGAATCGGTGTGGCTATTGTTTGGTTTGAATTTGTCTAGATTGTTGATTTAGGAAGAAATGGAGAGGACAGGAGTGAGTTCCAGAGTATTGTAGTTCTGAGAATAAATTATAAGACAAAGTTTAGTGTAGAATTTGCTGAATATGACACGGTAGGGATGACAAGAGCAGAAATATTTAATACTTTGGCTAGTTTTCAACGGAAGTGGTATGCAGACTGCTAAGAGGATAAAGCTGTCAAAATAATTAAAGAAAATATAGAAATAATAAATAGTTCGTCTGTTGTTTAGTATGTTCTTGAGAGAATATTTGCCTGTAAGCTAGATATATTTTATGGTAAGAAGTACTAATATATCGTATTTGTCCCTTGTAGATGATCAGCAACTAGTTTGAACCGAAGTTTTCCCCCTACAAAACAGGAAGTCTAAACTTTGATGCAAATCAGCTGTATTATATATGTTTAGTCATCATTGAAAGAACACCAGTGATTGTTAAGTGTAGAATTTAGTTGATTGTGTGCTATTCATGTGTAAACGGAGGTGCGGTGCCAAACTGTTTCTTTGGCATGAGCAGCAATAGGATATTTGTAGTGTCATTGCAATCAATAAACAGTGGAGTAAAAGTCTCCCAGATGGTAATGGTGAGGATTCAAGGTATATGAGTAGTTTGGTAGAATCTTGTGAAGTTCGTAGTTTCGATTAGATTATGGTAAAACCATTCAGTGGCTATAGAGGCGGTGAAAGTATTGATATGTGAGTGTACAACGGTGAGTGTATGTATGTGTTTATGCATGTGGTAGTGGGTGATTGAGAATGGATGGGAATAATGGATGAGATAGAAAGAGAACAAGAAAGAGATGGGCGGCGTGTCAACCTATGCATGTGCAGGCAATTCAAAATACCAAACGATTCAGATGTATCCATATCGACATTGACGGATTATCGGACCAAGAGGTGTTAAATATATTGAAATCCAGAGATTGATGATTTTATATAGAAGTGAGTCGAATAAGAATTCATCAAGAATATAGCAAGTGGAGTTCGAAGAGCAGTAGAGTCAGTAGGAATATGGAAAAGAAGTATAGAAGTAAGTCTTTGAGCTAGACAAATTAGAAGCCTTTGTTGTTGATATGCAAGTGAGACGGTATGATATAGAAGGTAGACAGTACAACAGACATTGAACGTAAATACACTTCTATTTAAAATTTTGTCTTCCATCTTTTCACACATTTCATAGATAATACAATGCAAGAGAAGACAATAAAAAAATAATGAATAAATTGTTCAGGCGGATTGTAGCTTGAAATAACTATTCTATTGTAGAGATATTGAATTGATGTCTGGTAATAATAGCAGATAGTATGCTATATTATTATGTCTATTGAATATTAACGTTTACAAACTTAGACACGTTCCAAGGAGAGAGACACGACTTATCTCGGTTAACTTTTGTTGAATGCATTTTAATTAAATATTAAGTCGCAAATCGATTTTCTTTTTCTGTTTTCTTTACCTCACTGTGTATTTTCAATAAACGTATAAACCAGAGACCTAAGAATACAAATGAAAATAAAAAAAAACAAAGAGCAAGAAAGATAAAAGATTAAAGCGACCTATCCACCTCGAAAATCAACTGACATTCCAAATTTCAATCTGCAAATTAAACAACTCGAAAAAATATTCAATAACATTGTTTTTTTTTTCCTTTAAAATTTTTTAAAATAGCAACAGCTTTTAATCGAAATACTTTCCGTATATACCTTCAGCGTAAGTATCTATTCAGTGGGGAATTTCGAACTTTCAGCCAACTGAATTATTATTAAAATAAAGAAAAATAAGACAACTAATATTAAAGGATTTAGTTTTAGGAATATACTGAGCAGACAATTTATCTGAATATCTGTTTCATTAATTTTATGACATGCTGCCATTCTGATAGAATTCCTATTTTATATTGATTTAATATGCATTGGTACACCAAAGAGATATTTTATTTTGAATATTAACTGACGTGGCAACAGTAGACTGCCCACAAGAAAGTAACTGTTCGTAGTTACAGCTTTGCTAAATACCATACTGGTTTGTATGCGTCCTAAAGTTAATTTTTAAAATATATGTATCGCAAACGAAAGGCTGGACGTTTTTTCGTGTGTGTAAATTTATTTTTGTATTTACACTATGCTACAGAACCTAGGCTGCTTTTTCGTGCGCAACCCTGTACATACAGCAGGAAGAAAATAAGCGTATACTTAGGGTTTACAAACACACAGAATGGACAAAATAATATATTAAAGTGAAAGGAGGGATGAAATATATATCTTAAAATTTTAAATTTTATTTTAACTGAAATGCATAAAAGACCTGTGAGAATTAAAGTATTTCGATATTCCTTACAATTTGAAGCAACTATGGTTATTCTAATACTAGTTGTTGATATCATTGTACTTTACCGTCAATAAGTAACCGAAGATAGAGATATCACTTCACAGTCGGAGGTTACAGAGCAGCGTTGCGATTTAGAGCCAAGAATGCAAGTTAATTTTTACTGAGCAGTGGGTAATAGGATATCTTTTTTATAGAAATTATATGAAAAATTATATCCAGCAAGGACACGTAACTATGATCGATATTTTGTAATACTATTACTAAAAATCAAACAACCAAATACGAGACGAAAATATCGCAGATACTTGCTGAAGAGAGTATTCTAACTGTTAAAAATTTAGACTAGATGTGAGTGTGTTTAGAATACGAATACCAAGTCAGTAAATAATAATTTCTTTTCTAACGTGGAATGATGGTCAGAAATTTTTGAGGACTGGAATTGTTGATTATATCAAGCAGTATTTGAGTGTTACCCTTTTTATATCGATCTCCGAAAGGATGAAAGGCAAAGTTGATCTTTAATGGCAAGCTGGATAATTACAAATTCCATTCTAGAATACAAGCGAGGCACAATGTTACAATGTTAGCTAGCTATCTATGGCGAATAACAGAAGAAACGCCGTACAAAATTAACTGGAATCGGCAAGACAAACCTGGAAAATAACCAAGTGAAAGTCGGCATCGCAACCTTTACTTGGCAGAAAGGAGAAGCATTTAAAAAAATTACACGATCAGGAGGTCTTCCTAAACTTAAAACCCAAAATATTTGGATGCTGTCCTCATCGAAAATTCGTTTTGACACCATGACCTTCTACGTTTCTGGAATAGAGAACGACATACATGTACACACGCACACAGTTTAACCGCGGCTGACATCAATTCATAGGAAGTAACTGCTTTTTCATTTCCGAAAAATGTTATAATCTTTACTAAGTTTCGTTTCGGTTCTTTTTACTTACACCATGTCAGCCAGCGTCTATGTATACCTACAGCATAAAAAAGGCTATGCGCTTCGGGCAGTATGTCTGAAGAGTCATCAATATTGCTACGTGCAATAGTCGGCGCGAAACAAACGGTAACATTCCAACCAGTTATATGCTCAACGATATGAAGATATATTTGGTATATTTCTCATATTGAGTGTGGTTTTTCCCCAGCTTATGAACAACACACACAGATGCACACACACGCACACACTCACTCATATATACATATACATGCATATATATATATATATATATATATATATATATATATATATATATATATATATATATTTGTGTGTGTGTGTGTGTGTGTGTGTGTGTGTGTGCGTGCTCGCAAAAAGAAGAGAACAGAAGATTGGAATAGTATTTCAAACTTGTGAATTAAAACAATTTGAAAAACAAAGTTATCCGTAGTTTTTTTTTGTAGCTGTAGGCAAAATCCCTTTGTTTTCATAAGATATGGTAAACAGTTGATCGGTATCAAAATTAATTACTGGAAATGGTTGACGTGTTTCTCCAGACAGAATATCTTAATTTCGGTCGACAGAGTAACAAAAAATCAGAGAGTTGCCACTCCAAGCAGCATCAACATTGATGAACTAACGAGAGGGCTGCTACATGTTCGATTAACTTCCAAGAAATTACAGCTAAATACTCTGTTAAAGAGGGTACTGTTTTCAAGAAGAAAAATTACTGAAGAAATACAGTTTAGATACATGTGAAAAAAATAGAATGCCGTTTGAAGTTAGTCAGCTTGGAAGAGATTGGTTTTGGAGAGCAACAACAATGACTATAGCAACCACGAGCCAATGAGAAAACCGTTGCTCGATCTGCAGGAAATTGCAGCAATTTTCTCCTTGATATCGCTCTCTGCTGTCTTAAAAATTGAAGAACACTTTAGAGAATGTAGCCATGAATATTAAAGGAAAACAAAACAAGATAGCTTCAGAGAGAATGAATTTGACCATGGTGATAACCGACCTGGAGTTAAGAACAACAACGAGTATGCTTAATTATTACAACTTTTATTTGAGTTTCCCAGGAAAAAATACTCCATGATTGAAAGTAAAGGAGACAATAAGTGCTGTAATTTTGACAGTGAAGAATATCTCAATAAAAGGAACCATGAAGTTATGTCTTGGCTTCTCTTCTGTTAGCTCTGAAGATGTTTAAGATTCTGATAGTTTACAGTTTACTAGTCTTCTCATCGGCTTCCTTACTGAACAAGAAATGACTCTAAACAGCATGGGAAAAAATTCAAATTGATATAAAAACATGCGTAGAAAATGTCTGTACTCCTGAGGACATATAAATATAATACAAAAAAAAAATCGAATTAGTATTTAGAATAATTATAATATTTACAGCCTATACGTTTGGAGAAAACTGAACACTTAGAACAGTGAAAAGTTATTCGATATGTTCTATAATTTAGTCATAAGCAAAAGGGATATGGTACTCCGGTTGATTATATAGAAGCTTGTTCTTTATATTGAAGTTGATGGTGGATTGAAAAGAGCATGTTAATCGTTATCAGAAAGAATACTATGATCCCTGTTGGCATAAAAACAACAGACTCTCCCAGGCTGGTGAACTGGAAGTGACTGATGCACAAAAGGACATCTGCAGAAAAAAAACGTATGTTTATTTCTGTATATATCATCTTGCTAGATTTTAAGCTTAGTCGACATGCTAAGATTTACCGAGGCCGGAATGTATTTAGTGTTCTGGGTATAAGTTGTTATCGAGAAGAGAAATAGACCTAAGGGAGTAAAGAAGGTGATTGTTTACGATTGTTCCATGTGTATGCGTGTGTGTATGTGTGTATGCGTGTGTGTGTGTGTATGGTGTGCATGTGGGAGGAGGTGTTAGAAGAGGTTGGGTAGTGACATGAGGCCTTGACCACGTGATTTAGGAGGGTAAATTGAAACCCTGCTTTCTCAACGCCTGGAGTTCACGGATCCAGTGTGTAAAGACAAACAAAAATACAGAGATGTTGCAAGTGAGATGACAAATAATATCGTTTACATCTTCAGACAATAATTTTACTTATCCAACAATTATTGCAGCGTTTAGTGATAACGTATCAATCTCCTCTATTATGCAAAATAAGCAACGTAAATATTTTCTATTCCTCAGTGAGCTGGAAGAATCATTTGCGCACCGGGCGAAATGCATAGTGGCATTTCTTCCGACTTTACGATCTGAGTTCAAATTCCGCCGAGGTGACTTTACCTTTCATTCTTTCGGGTCGATGAAATAAGTTCCAGTTGTACACTCGAGTCAATGTAATCAATTTCCTCTACTCCCGAAGTTGCTGGCCTTGTGCGAAAATTTGAAACTAATGTTTTTTATTCCTGGAATAATTGTTGTTGTTGTTGGCACTCCGTCGCTTACGACGTCGAGGGTTCCAGTTGATCCAATCAACGGAACAGCCTGCTCGTGAAATTAACGTGCAAGTGGCTGAGCACTCCACAGACACATGTACCCTTAATGTAGTTCTCGGGGAGATTCAGCGTGACACAGTGTGACAAGGATGACCCTTTGAAATACAGGTACAACAGAAACAGGAAGAAAGAGTGAGAGAAAGTTGTGGTGGAAGAGTACAGCAGGGTTCGCCACCATCCCCTGCCGGAGCCTCGTGGAGCTTTAGGTGTTTTCGCTCAATAAACACTCACAACGACCGGTTTGGGAATCGAAACCGCGATCCTATGACCGCGAGTCCGCTGCCTTAACCACTGGGCCATTGTGCCTCCTCCTGGAATAATAAATAAAATAAAAAAGCAAAATGTCACTTAAAATTAGGCTGCGGCTACTGGTTCGAATTAGACTTCTCTGTTGATCTGTTGTGGGTTACCCACAAATTTGTTATAATTAAGCAGTTCTGTGATCAGAGACGTCCCACCCGTGACCAAATTTTTATTCTTTAAGCGTAGTTCAACTAGAACATGTTTAGGCTTTCTCATTTATTGAATCTACAGTATCTATTAACACAGTCGTGCATCTCCGGGTATGTTTCTATACATGTTTTGACGATATCTTTTTACTGTTAGTTTCAAATTAGGCATCTATTTAGCAGTCTCTCTGTTTGTCTGTCCCCTTATTTCCTTATCGCTCTCTCTCTCTCACACATATATACGCAGATACATAAATAAATAAATAAATACATACATACGTACACATACATACATGCACACATACATATTCAATTAAAAAAGTATATATAAATTCAATTCAACTGTGCAATGACCTGAGCAGTTTTCTATTAAATCTAAATTTCAGATATTGGCAAATTTAATCTAATTTATGTCAAAAAGCCTTCTTCAATTATGGATTATTATCTATATTAAATTTCTGTCGAATATTTTGTCGTGTAACATTTTAAAAACATTTAATTGTATTTTATGTTTTCATCTAAAATAATTTTTTCTGGTAATTATTTTGTTTTTATGTACAAATATTTTGTAGCCGTAGATATTCTATATAGGAACCTATAAAAATGTATAATGTATAAAAATTCATAACATATATATATCGTAGTTATAGCAAATAGATGGGCAATTATTAATCAGTAGCACTGTTCTTGAGACGAGGTGAACTCATAAGCAATTATTATTAGGAGTGGAGATAAAATTACTATGTACTTAACTCCTTGAAGTTGCAAAGCAATCATTTAGCAATTAGATATCCTAAGCAGCTTTGAAATGTATCAAACTATATATTATGATTATCTTTTATATATAACACGAATACACACATGCTCACTTACTATAATTTCCGACCCATTTTTGTAGTCCCAAACTAAAATTACCCGATATCCCATTGTAAAGTTCTTTGTTGGATGTTTTACGCAGTTCTTTCTCAGAATTCTCTCCCAGCATGGGAACTCTGATCCCACTCATTTTCTTTTCGAACTATTAATTTGTAGCAGTTACATCAACCATACTAGCCAGATCCAATTATTTATGTTCCTATATCACCCACCCATCTATACATATGTACACACGTGTTCACATGCACATACACACACATACATATATATTTTCACCATGTTGAACTGTTAATCTCTACACATTTCTTTCTTTCTCTGTCTTTTTTCTTTCTCTCTTCGTCTTTTCCCCTCAACCCTTTCTGTCGAAGAGCGTAGGCTCGAAACGTCAAAGAAGTTTCCATTCTTCCCAAGTGTCAAACTAATACACCTGCTTGTTGTTTCTTTGGTTGCTTGTGAGACATTTTTCCCTTTACGGAAAATAAAAGCATCAACTGCCGAAAATGAACTTTCTTATTTTCTATTTTAAAAGGTTACAGAATTAACACAGGTTATAGGAACATAAACCTTCTTCCACGAAAAGATAGCTTAAACTGTGCTCTAAATGGAGGTGTAATCAAATCCTATTTTATGGACTCAACCATGTTCTAAAATAAGTCGAAAGGTAAGCTGCTATAAATCGGCACGAACTTTCCGAACAACCCAATACTTTATGAATAAGTTATTCATAATTCATATCTGACAACATGTCCAGCGGTGTTTCAGCATAGCAAATATTTCATAAGCCTCATCAGAGAAGTCTTGTGACAGAAACTACGAATTGCGTCGTTCTAATTGGTTTTGATTGATTGATTGATTGATTGAGAGAGATAGAGAGATAGAGAGAGAGAGAGAGATAGATAGAGAGAGAGAGGCATGGGATATGTCAAGAGAGAAGTTTTTGAAGGAAAGGGCTAAGTGAAACGATGGACAGAAGAAAAGAAGCTAAGGAAAGGATTGACCAGGACGGATAAAAGAGAGATAGTGATAAAGTAGAAGGAGCATGGTAAAGGCTTCGAAGCCTTTACCAAACCGGGACGCCAGTTTCTCACAAGAATACTCATTTTTTTCCATCTGAGACCTGGAGCAAAGTGAAATGAAGTGTTTTGCTCAAAAACACCACGCATCACTTAATCCAGAAATTGAACTCATGAGTCGCAGAACCCTAACCAGTAGGCCACTCGCCTCCACTTTAAACGCTTGAATATGATTTGAAAGAATTTGATACTATTACTTGTTGGTACGCTACTTGATTAGAATATAAAACAAAACCAGTAATGAGATATGAACTTACAACTAGTATCTTCACCCACTCGAAACATTTTTATTTTTATTTTCAAATATTCAGAAAGTCATGGAGTGACAACGTCAGGTTGATGCAAATCAATATTATGTCTAGTTACATCGTTTTACAATGTGCGTGACTATCTCGCCGGGTTTACTTAAGCTTTCATCACACAAGCCAATGCAATGATTACCAATTATGTATGTACTAAGGTCACTGCCTTCGACTGCTCACCTTTTGAGCCTTATAGCTTTGTTCCAGAATCAGTAGTCATTATTCATTTGAGTGTGGTTTCGAAGTTTGCTTTTCAGACTCTGGGGTTTCATGTTCGATCCAATTGCGTGGCATTCTGGGCAAGTCTTCTCTACCATAAGTACATGCATGCATTTATGCATGCATGTATGTATGTATGTATGTATGTATCCATGAGTTTTTCTTTGAGTTTATTTAAGTTCTTCTTAAGAGAGTTCAAGCCGGTCGCTAACAAAATGTAAAGTCTTTTTGATTTAAGAAAGTTCCCTGCGTTTGTAAATATGTGGTTGAGCTGGTGTGTTGGTTATGCAGTCGATGCACGCACCCAAGTGTGTGCATCAATTCACCTAAAGCTTCTCTGATGGAGAATCTTTAGAATCTCTTACAAATCTTCACTGTGCCACTAATATCATAGGTTGAATTTGGAGAATCCATGTGAGTTCATTTTGCTCTTACTTCGAAAACCTAGTAAATCTAGGTTTTCGTGTAAAATTTCTGGTACGTAGCCTAATGCACTCGTGATGATAGGTACAAATGAGAATTTATAGTCAGGGTACAAGAGCTGTAAGTTCTGCATTAATTCACCATAAATGTTTTCTTTTTGCTGGACTTTTGATAGTATATTCACATCCGCTGGGTAGCTGACCTCCACAGCAGCACTTGACTTTTGTTCCCTGTTCCACAGAACAATATCAGGCCTCTTATGTTTGCACCGAATTGCTGTTTTTGTTGGAGTGTTCCACCAGCATTCCTTGTTTTTAAAGGGATGACTACATGCTGGTTCTTAAGTATGTATATATTTTATGTATGTATATATGTATGTACGTATCTTTCGCTGCTGTGTACCATTGTTCAACAATTACAATAAATAATTAATTGCTAAACTTGTAGCAAGTTGTAACCACAGATGATTTTTAATCTCTTGTTAATGACACTTCATTTACTTACACCGTGAAACTATTCAATAAACAAATAAAATACCTAATATAAAAAAAAACCACACTATTATTTATTTCTTTGGTGTGTCAAAATATTAAAAAAAGGATTATTGGGTGTTAGCAGTTTAGTGTTACAGTAACAGTTTATCATTAATCAAATACATATGTAAAGAATCTACCAGCCAAAATTTAGTGTATCAGGTAGGTCATCCTATAAGTTCTGTCCGAATTTTGAATAAAGAAAACAAGTGGTCAAATGTTATATTTAATTGAAATTTAATCATCGATGTACTTTCCCTGATTATCTATGACTTCATTCCATCTATTTACTAGCTTTTTAATCCCATCGATGTAAAACTCTTTTGGTTTCAAAGCGAAGAACCCTGGCTTGCGAAAGTTATGTCCCCCAAATGATTCTGTAAACTACGAAACAAATGGTAATCTGAAGGAGTAAGGTCGGGAGAATAAGGTGGATGAGAAATTTTTCTCAATCAAGCTCTTCGATCTTCTGTGATGTGATCTTTGCAGTGTGGGGTCACGCATTGTCCTGATAGAACATCACTCCTTTTCGATTCACTAAAGCGGGTCTTTTTTTCTTCAAAGCTTAGTTCAAACGCTCTAATTGCTGACAGTAGACTTGAGCATTGATTGTTGCATTAGGTGGTAACAATTCAAAGTGAATTACTCCTTTGCAATCCCACCAGATAGAGAGAACCTTTTCCCCATGAAGTTCATTTCTCAGTTGTGGTTGAGCTTTTTCCCTTTTATCAAGCCACTGTTTACGACGTTTAACATTTCGATAGGAGATTCATTTTTCGTCACCAGCCACAAGTCTATCCAAAAAGGGTGAAATGAGTTCGCGAGAATGGAGAGAAGAGCAGATGTCAACTCGGGATTTGCGGTTGCTTTCGGACAATTCATGAGGTACCCATTTTCCAAGTTTAGAAACCTTTCCAAGTTGTCGAAGATGACGATGAACAGTTGTATAGTTTGAACTAAGCTTTATTGCCAATTCTTCAACTGATACTGCAGGATTTTCTTCAAGTAATGCCTCAAGGAGCTTATCATCAAACTCAACTGAAATCTCCACTTCTGAAATCTCCACTTCTGAATTTTACAAACCATCTTCTGCAAGTTCTTTCATTCAAGCATTCTTTCTCATGAACTGAGTGTATGTTTCGAGTCGCTTCAGCTGCAGAGTTTCCTTTTTTGTACTCATAAAGCATTATGTGCCTCAACTCCTCTTTGGATACTTCCATGTTAGAATGGGTTTTAATCAAAAAATTTTAATTCTATTATTCTGTAAAATAATATTTAATTAGTTTAAATGTACATAAATGCATTAAAATTATTTTTTATTCCATTAGACATTCTAAAATACTATTAAATTTCATTCAATTTAAAAAAAAGGCAAAATCGGACAGAACTTATGGGATGACCTGAAAGGTACATATATAAAGAGCTTCTCAGTTGCAAGGAAAAGTGTATCTTATCGGTTTCGCTATACTATTAACATCTGAGACTTGTACCCTATCTCTCCATTACTTCTGTCTCAAATTTCGTTGTTTAATGCATTTTTTACAATAATGAAAAGTTCAAAGGTTTATCTAATCATCTGGCTTCCTACATCCGAAAACTAAAGCAAATGTGGGGTCAGTTTCATAGTCTCTCTTTCTGCGAGAAATAGTAACTAAATATTACTCTCATCTCATTCTACAGCCTTAAGAATACGAAGAACACATTGGATAATATACTTACATAAACACTGTGGATGAAAAAAATAAACATTTATAGATATCCTTGCGAATAATCTTTATGACAACATTACAAATGAAGACACGTGGCTAAGTTGTTAGGGTATTCGGATCGCGATCGTAAGCTTGTGAGTTCAATTCCCGGCGACGCGTTGAGTCCTTGAGCAAGACACTTTATTTCACGTTGCTAAAGTCCACTTTTCTGACAAAAATGAATAGTACCTGTATTTCAAAGGCCAGCCTCGTCACATTCTGTGCCACGCTGAATCTCCCTGAGAACTACGTTAAGAGTATGCGTGTCTGTGGAGTGCTCAGCCACTTGCAAGTTAATTTCACGAGCAGGTTGTTCTGTCGATTGGATCTACTGCAACCCTCGCCGTCGTAATCGATGGAGTGCCTGTTAACATTATAACTAACCTGTTTTTTGCTCTCGCCATAATTTTTTAGAGCAACATTAGTATCTACTATTTTCTGCAATTTGCATATGTCACTCCATCAAGTAATCCGAGTGTATAATTGAAAGAATAATAACAAAAACAATGCCACATTTGCAGCCTGAATTCAGTTTCTTTGTTTAAATCTTTTATCACGCAAACTGCGTTTACTTTTCGAAAATGAAAACAATTGCTGAAAATTTTTTCCTTCTTAAGAGAAGAAAATTTTCCATCATACATATTGCAACACAATACTTCATAATCTATGCTGAAAATAAGAAGTTCAAATATATTTTAACTATTGTTTTGTCAATCAATCTAATTTTAGGTTTTGTTCGTTCTTTTAAAAACTATTAATTGATTATTGATAAAAAAAACTTTCCCATTGGAGAGAATCTTGATAGAAATGGGTAGGTTAAATATTGAGTAATTCTTTATTGTTTTTAATATACTGACCTCGTTATTTTCCATTTTTTATTGTTAATTCTGAGGAATACTGCGAGGGTCAGGAATAAATGGCTGATTGAGATCAAAAGAAAAAGTTAGCTGTGTACTGCACGTTCGAATAAGTTTCAATTGTTATCGGTTAAAACTTGACGGGAACATCTGAGTAAGAAGAGAGTTCGAATTCATACTTGTTTTTCTCTCTCTCTCTCTCACACAGACAGACAGACAGACACAAACACACACAATCACTCGCTCAACCACACATCTATACATTTTCCTTCTAACTAGCTTTCTGAAAAAAAAAACACAAACTTCAAACATCAAAGACACTTCCACTTTCTTTATCTCTCGTTGAGTATTAGACTAAGTTCATCTCTTCATTTTGTTTTTCTTCGTTAATTTCGAATATCTATCTATCTATCTATCTATCTATCTATCTATCTATCTATCTATCAGTCTGTCTGTCTGTCTGTCTGTCTGTCTGTCTCTCTCTCTGTCTCTCTCTCTGTCTGCCTGTCTGTCTCTCTGCCTGTCTGTCTCTCTGCCTGTCTGTCTGTTTATATATAGAAGGTGACCCAGGAATCTATGCCGTTCCTCAGTCAGCAAATGTCGAATAGACGTATATGTTTCGTATAAACTGAAAATTCAGGAAGTATTCTTCAATTGCTGAGTATAAAGTAAGCAAAGGATGGAAAAACTGGTACCACATTTATTTCTTGATTATAGTTCTTTCAAGAATATTCGAGCTGAAAAGAAAATAATTTAGCAACAAGAATATGCACAATGATTATGTGACACTAATTTTATATTCAGTATTATAAAGGATGGACCAAAAGTTACACACCAAAACATTATTATTATTATTATTATTCATTTTGATCATCATTGAAGCATGTCTTTGACAATTCCGCAGTGTATCGAACTTAGTGCCTGACTTTTGGCCCACCTTCTATAATCAATATTACTGATAAATCCCTATTTCCAACTTGAATCATTTATTTAATCTATATGTTAAATGATTAATGTTCTTGAAACAGCTGTAATCAAGGAATAAATGGGATAATACAGTTCCTTCATTATTATACACACACACACACACACACACACACACACACACACACACACACACACACACACACGCACACACACACACAGAGAAAAAGTAACTAGGCATGCCTCGTTGTTGTTACTCCGTCGCTTACGATGTCGAGGGTTCCAGTTGATCCGATCAACGGAACAGCCTGCTCGTGAAGTTAACGTGCAAGTGGCTGAGCACTCCACAGACACGTGTACCCTTAACGTAGTTCTCGGTGATATTCAGCGTGACACAGTGTGACAAGGCTGACCCTTTGAATTACAGGCACAACAGAAACAGGAAGTAAGAGTGAGAGAACGTTGTGGTGAAAGAGTACAGCAGAGTTCGCCACCATCCCCTGCCGGAGCCTCGTGGAGCTTTAGGTGTTTTCGCTCAATAAACACTCACAACACCCGGTCTGGGAATCGAAACCGCGATCTTATGACCGCGAATCCGCTGCTCTAACCACTGGGCCATTGCGCCTCCACTGGCATGCCTTGTAATACGATTTTATTTGTACGGACAAATAAATCTTGTGGATTCAAAATTGTTGTAATAGTAAATATAGTAGCTTAAGTAATATTTTCTGTTGTTTTGGCGTTTATTTACGAATAAGATATTCTTCTTTGGCTTTTCAAAAATGCTTATTTTCTGCCCATATTTTTAAAGAATAGGAATATTTTGAATTTTCTTTTGCCACAGTTTTCAAAATGTTCACTACATGTTGCGTTTCTAAAGGAGAGATTATGAATTCGTTGCTTATGTACACTTACTCTCTCATACAATCCAATACTCATTTTCCCAATATAGTATTCTGGGAAAGTGGCACAGTAAATCATGTTTCTGGGTTTGCAATTCAAAAATGGTAGTTTCTTCGTGTGCCATTCTGTAGTAAATTTTATCGAGGCATGTAGAATCTTTAAAAGTGAGTGGAAGATTTCCTGATCTTCTTGATTTTTGTTCCAAAATATAAAGCAGTCATCTAAATATCGTTTCCGATTGTTCTTTATGTAAATCGAGAATTGTTGGTTAAAAGTTTTCTTATAGTTGGGATGAGAGTTTCTCCTCTAAGAAACCTATTACGAACTCTGCGTAAGTACGTGCTACTTTTGTCACCATCACCATTCTTTTTGTTTAATAAAAGTTATTGTCAGAGGAGACAAGATTGTTTTCAATCAGGAACTTCAATCCTTCTAAAATAAATGTTTTGAGAATCTTTCCTTTATATGGTTTGGGTAGGTTTTGGGATTGACATGTATATTTCTCTTTTATGTTGTCTTGAATTTGTTTCGATTTATGGATTTTAGGTTGTTCAGAGAAGTTACTGGTCTTTACTTAGAAGTTGGTTAAATAATTGACCTCATTCTCTCTAATGATGTTTCTATGTTTTGAGACGATTCTGTTTACTTTGTTCGTGGTACTGTTATCTTCGTTTTCCTTTAGCTTCTTGTGAAAGCGTTGGTCTTTAAGCTGTTCCAATAATATATATATATATATATATATATATATATATATATATATATATATATATATATATCATTATTAATTTTATTATTATTTCGTTTAGGCATAGCAATACCAATAACCCGGTCTTAGAACTCAGTATACTTATGCTTCGGAACAAAGCGTTAGTCGAATACAGAGCAGTAATAACAAATTAAAATGAGAAAATATAAGAAACTGTCATAAACTCTTTTCTTTTGTCATTTTAATTTCTTATACATATATATATATAGATATATATATGAGTGAGAGAAAGTGAAGGAGACAGACTGACATAGAAAGAATGATAGGGGGGGGGGTGAGTTTTTACTATAAAAAAAGATACAGTATTTATAAATCTCAGGCTTGTTATTCGGATTCTCTTAAAGTTGTCAAATTTTATGGAGTGTAGAATTTCATTTCCCGAAGCTTCCTCATTTCTTTTATATCTTATATTGCATTATTAATCGAAAGTTGTTAAAGGTTTGACCCATCTGGATCGCCATCTATGTGTCCTGGGCCTGCGAGAAATAGCTAAATCCCCCCCAGATCATACTTAAGGAAGAATAGATTGTATAATGCAGTTTAAGATACATTATGCATAAAACATGACTAGATGATTGAGAATGGACATTATTGATCGTAGTGCAAATTTCCAGGGACTGGCATGAAGTTAAACAACTCTTGTTAAAAGCTGTTAACTGTAATGTAAGTTAACAATGTGTAGACATCGGAGCTGTATCTAAACGGCTGTTCAAGTGTACATATACTTTCAGCTTCTACACAAACAATAACATTTTGTGATATGAGTAAAAATGTCTAATGTATTATGGTTTTGTAAACTCAACATATGAAAGATGTACTGAAATAAAAAAGATAACGAGAGAGAAATCAACATATGCAGATTTAATATTTAAACGAACGAAACCGAGAAATTACTCTCCTTCGCTTAAATTCGAAATATAAGAACGCTGAGCTAGATGCTCTACTCTGCTTAGTTTTCTCCATTTGCCTTTAAATCTCGCTGGAGCTTGCTTTTTATCCTTCTCAAGTAAAAAGAATAAATACTACCTGTAGAAAAGATGTTAACTCAATCATTTACAATTATATGTCTAATTATCTTTTACTTGTTTCTGTCATTAGACGGCGGCCATGCTGGGACACCGTTAAAGGAAGCAGATTAACCACCATATGCCGAAACCCGATATTGAACCAGGAACATTTAGATCTTCAGTTTAACACTCTCCCAACTGAGCTGTCTATATGTGAATAGGAGTATAGCAAGTACCAACTTCGTTGGGCTGTGTCTGTGAATCAATTTTGATTACCAATGACACAGAACTTCCAAACATTTCAACGAATGAATGTTGGCGTATCCAAGTATATTATTTCACTTTTTCGACTCTTTACTTTCAAATTCCACTGGAGTCAACTTCGTCGTTCATGGAAGATCATGTGTTAACATCAGTAACATAAAGAATTCTATTCAATCGACTACATTCACCTCTTTTGCTAAAACTTGGTCCTACGAGTATTGAAAAGAAATCAATATTAAAACGAGTGAAGTTTATTTATGTAACGATTTTAACTCATCAAATCAGTTTTGTCTATTCATTGTTTTTATCATAAAATAACAACTGTTACATACAAAGACGTTCTCATCAAAAACAAAACACTTTGCAATGAAGAGATTCGTTCTTTTCTGACTTATTGCAACGAATCATGCTTATACGTTTGTTTATTCTGACAGCAGATGATTAAACCAAAGGTACTTATGGTAAGTGATCTGTGTAATAGAGGTTTCATTTTAAAATAATTACTATTAGGAATGTTACTGTGGATTCAGCAATAACGCTTGTTAATTCCGTCCTCTTACTTTCTTTCCATTAACTGCACTTTTAGATTCCAATATGTAGATATTCTGGGAAAAGGCTCTCAGCAGTCTCAACACACTTTCATTTAGAAATGCTAATCAAATGATGATATCCAGCAATGTTTTGACCAAATAATTTCTAGCTTTCTTCATTACCGTGAAACATCGGTATAATATAAAAGGCAATTACGATCACTGGAATGCTGATGGCTGCAGTGCATCACAAAGATTTTTACTGTTAAATGTCAAGACCATATCAAAAGCAGGAACGTTTATAGAATACCAAAGAGACAATTAAGTTAATGCTAGTAAAGTTTCTTGAATGTCGAAATACCTGTGTAATCAAGGCAAATGTTAATATATCGTGTCGCATAATGTAGAAGAACAATTTCAACGGCAAACGAAACTATCACAAATTTAAAGTGCTATTTAAAAATGGTGAAGAAATTACTCTAGAGACTCACAGACACACACGAACACAGATATTTGTGCATAATAAGATACATATATAAGTCGTAGATAATAAATGAAATTTTGAAGTCGTGACAGAATTCAAAATTAAACGCGTCATTTGTTCGTACTTCTCAAAGTGAAGGGGGAATAATTTCAAGTAATTACGAAAAAGTTCCTCAGGAACGGACAGTTGAATCTTTCTTTTCAAAGAAGCAATAACTGCGTGCATACGTTTCGGTATGTTTGACGTCGTCGTCGTAGTACAGTTAACATAACGTGCAGATCAGCAGATACATTTTTACACAGAAAGAATAAATACAAAATTTTTTGAATGGGAATAATGTACGTAATTGTCAAAATTATTTGTAAACATTGATCGGCACCGGATGCGTAAACGGCGATAAGATTTGTTATGTCACATGAATGTTATGCTATGTTTTTGTATTAAATAAGCTATAAATGTGGTCTAATTGAAGGGCTTGTTGATCTGAGTTTTTCTCCATTTTCTGATTATCTATATTTGTTTCCTGATAAACTTTTGTTTATTCTGTTGTTACCTGTATTCTACGAGTATAGTGTGCCTGCATACCCATGCCCAGAGATAATTATATATTTATAATTATATACGTAAAATAATTAATGTTACCTGTACGGTCATTTTTATGCGCTAGGCCACTGATATAATCATTTTTATGATTATATCCTTATCTTATAACTACATATATATATGTTAAGATGAGGATTCAGATAGAATCAGGTACTCGAAAAGGTATGCACCACGTAGGGTGTATGATGCACCACGTAGAGTGTATGCACCATATAAGGTGTATGATGAATTGAAATTTCCAGAATGGCACGAAAAGGAAAAGTCGACTCGATTTTAGGAAAACTGGTAGAAACATTTTTCCGCATTGAGTATTCATTCAGCTGAACACGCATCTCATATTCATAATAGCTGAAAAAAAGTCCGCTTCGAAGCTAAAGTTCAGTTGTTGCAATGAATGAAAACAGGTGTAACTAGAAATGCGCAAACTGCAAAATAACATATGGCTGTAATTATTGCGAAAGCTACAAATGGCTTGGGACTCCAGCTTATGAGTCCATTTATGTTTCAATGTTCAGACAATATGTCAAAGTTGGTTAAATTCGTACTGAGAAAAAGAAAGAGTTTGGACTGTATAACTAGAAACAAAATGTATTAGAAGTATCGAAAAGTAATGTAGTATTTTCAAGCAAATAGTCTGATGTCATACAGAAAATAGTAGTTAACAAGCCAATGAAAGATGTCCTTGCAATCAACCAGCCAGCACAGAGTTAATGACCAAACATTAATATGGACCCATGCTGTGCGCATACATGCCCTATATTTACGATTTGTTTTATGCTGTTTTGAATTTACATGAAATGCAACGTTATTTTTTGGCACCCCTAATAGGAATATGTTAGAGAAATTACCTGCATAGTGGTCGTGGTTGTTGTAATAATCACTGTAAGTAAGGTCTAGGTGTGAAGTGAGCTGGACAGTTTTAGTAAGCTGGCCGTAAAATGCCCAAATAGTAAATGTCCTGCGCTACTGCCAAAACGACTGCTTTCTGGCCAGTCTATGGAGAGGCGATCAGTCTACGGAAAAAAGAAAGCGAGAGAGCGAATAGACTATTTTTTGAATAATATTCTGTTGCAAGAATAATTGATTTATCTAATAATCCAGTTAGTTGTAATCCTAATTACTAGCGATAACTATGAAATATTCACATCTATGTCGCTAAATGCTTTTTAACAAATAACTTTCTGTCAAAAGAAAAGTTTTTTCTTTTTATAATAGAATATAATTTTCTAAAATAATGTAGATAGTCACTTTCACTGTTGGCTGACGTAAGATGGCTGCTGATTCTAACTTCGGTGGGTAAACGTGTCATGATTGATATTTAATTTAAGAAAACACAAAATCAAATATGTGAATATGAGTTCGTATCATTTTCACGCCACGAAAGTAATCCTCGATTTGCACATCCCATCACACACACACACACACACACACACACACACACACACACACACACACACACACACACACACACACACACACACACTCACACACACACTCACACACACACACACACACACACACACACACACACACACACAAACACACACAGACCACATTTCATTTCTAAACTTCTGCAACCAAACGATGCCAATATGCAAACGAGGCAATTCACGTCAAACCTGCACTGATTCCATGAAACGGTAGCCATGCAATCGTATCCCCTTTAAAACATAAAGATACAATCGCTATACAGGGAAGAAAACAATACCATACCTACCGCTCCTGAACATGAACATACTATAAGCACCCTTAACGTCACTAGAAATGTACGCCTTTCCATATCTGATGATCTTGGCAAACACACATCCTCAGCGTTGCAAAAATTGTATCATAAAGACTGACTCAGAGCCAGAAAATATCTTGCTACCGAACCACTGCTAAAACTCAATAAAACTCAGTTCAGGCCCATGATGGAAAACTGCTTCCACCTTTGTGATGGTATTGCTGTTACTGATACAGACGTCTTATACTGCACCGAGAAAATGTTTACCTGACTGATTGGCAAGTACTCGCCCACAACACAGTCCAGCTACTGCCTCATAGACGGTACTGTCTCTTTTCTCTGACTTTTCTACTTATATCACTGTTGTCTACACATCCCGGAGTTGGTTCTTTCGTGTCACTTCCACTAGGGTAGTTTCGGGTCATTCGTCTCCTCTAAGATTAATATCTGTGGTTATTGTTAAACTTGGTTATATAACAAACTGCCGCAGCGCCAGTCCTGAGACGTTAGGTTTCATAAAATCTGAGAGTAGACGGTTGATTTTACAATTACAGAAGAAAGAAAGTAATGAAATTGTAAGAGTATGTAAAGCATTCCAGAAGTTTATCCTGTTCTATATATAATGAGAGACAAGTATAGAAATACAACTATATGTATGTTCACGTGAAAGCATACAATTCGCACACACAACAGGATGCAAGTAAGTAAGCAAACATACATGTTCATACAACGCGCTGACATGTGAACACGAATACGTAATCGATATAGTGTAAAGTCCAATAAAACAGCCTTGTTCCTGGATTGAAGAAAAAATATTTATTTATTGAAGAGAAATATTTTTAAAATCCATAGGCTAAAGACAATACAATGACAAAGAGGGGAATGTCACATTGAAAGCTTGTTATGTTGTTATGGTGTCAACAAGTTTATGCATATATCTCTGGTGGTTTCCCTTCATGTAACCCAAGTGAGATGTCGGCAATGCAAAACAAAAATGAAAACATTAGCTAAATCCACTGCGTGGGTTTGTTTTCGTGAAGCCACCGCCTTATGGGACATGATATGCCGGCTAAAACGACCTCGAATTGAAAATAAAATCAAAGAAATAAAAGCATTAATGAATAAAGCATAACGCAATAGGATTAAAGTATCAAAAGACGCCCAAAAATAAAGCAGCCATCTTAAAACACAAATAACCTGATATTGTTCGTTGTGACAAAAGATTAAAAACATGCTCTGTTATGACAGTTAGTTGCCAGCTGGATGTCAACGAGGTAAACAAAAAATAAAAAAACAAAAACAAAAAACAAACAAACACAAAACAATATTAGTTAACGACATCTTGCTTTGAGTTTTGAACTCCTTGATGGAGTCACGGGGAGGAGGACTGTCGTGACATGCAACGTGACTTGGAGGATATTTTTTAGACATGAGGAAACCCACCTCTCTCCATGTCTGACAACACCCGATTTCTTCTAGAAAGAAAGGGAAATAATGCAATGGAAGGGAAGGGAAATGGTACAAATGGAAGACTGCTTATTTATTGACACCAAAAAGGATGAAAGGCGAGGTTGACCACAATAGGATTTGAACTCAGGCTATAGATATCCGGAACAATTACTGCGAAGCAATCTATCCACGCTCTAATGGTTCTGCCAAGTGACAAATTCAAGAAAGACTTCTATGTACTACTGAAAGAATACCCATAGACGTGCACATGGCACACTAAAGAAAAAAATTGAAGACGTACAGTTTCGGTATTCTTTGTAATTGCTTCACACACACACACACGCGTGCGCGTACGTACACACATATACAAACTCACGCACACATACATACGCCTGCAACATACGCATGGACGCACGAACACACGCACACACACACACACATGTGTATATCTAGAAACGAATAAAGTCGAGGTTTAGTTTTAATTGTAGTAGTGTATTTCTCACCACAACTTTTACTTTATACCTGTTCATTTTCCAATTTTCTCTCCGGTCATGAAAATATTAGTGTTCAATCTGATAACGAGCCTCTAATCAAAATAATTCTAAATCAATTTATTTCTAAATTCTCTGTGATGTCAGCATTAATTATGTGAAACTAAATACACGATGCATTCGTTGTTTCAAATTTTGGTGGGCGTGTATTTATGTGGATGTGAGTAAGCTCTGAGTTTGAGAGAAATATTACCTCACTCTATAACGATATTTATTATAGTTTGAGAGAAATATTATACTCACTCTATAAAACTATTTCGATTGAATCAACTCTTCTAGAACCGATGGGATCGATCCTTGTGTGTAACTGGTAATTATGTCATAGACTCAAGAGGAACGAACAGCAGTATCATTTTCTGGGAGATTTGAACTCAGAACTTAGACGAAAAGAAATACATACTGAAAGACATTTGATCGAGTGTTTTACTGTTTCTATCCCTTCACATCGTCTAGAAAGTTATTTTCATAGCCAACACACCTAATATATGGTTAGTTCTTTTGCGTTACAAAAGCAATACATTTCAACTTCTAATAGACGCAAACACGTCCTCCTGAGATGATCCATATCCTTAGTTGAACGATATCACCAATTATCCCCTTTCAAGATAACAACATTGATCATTAGCATTTTGTCGATCAAAAATTTTCTACAGGATTTTCTCAACAAAGAGTTCTGGTTACACTAACTTCCCCGATTCATCACTATCCGTGTAGCGTTTATACACACACACACACACACACACATACACACACACACATATATATATATATAATCATACAAGATTTTGTTTTCTAGTTGCTCAAAATCTCAGCCACAAATCCCATTCTTATACTACAATACGTAAGTTACACAGATCTCCTTTTAAAAGGCAAGTAATGAGAAAATGGACCCTACTCCTTTTGAGAGAAAATTTCAGTTATGAAATCTATGTTTATTCTAACCTTGAAAGCTTCATACATGTACATGAATAAGTAAAAATTATCTAGAAAGTGAATCAGAAAAAGTTAAGTGTTGACTAATGATAACACATTCTCAGGAGTATCAAACGATGTAGAGAATGGGTATTGAGGCAAAATTATTTTTAGATTCTAATAATGAAAATCAATACTGTACAATAGATTGCTCATCATTTGCAGGTGTCCTTAAAACAAAGTGAATACGATCTTATGTTTTCAGTGATTTCAGTTGACTACAGAAAGATTAGTATCACAAATTACGTTTTATGTTTTGTTTCGTCAA
This sequence comes from Octopus bimaculoides, assembly GCF_046866305.1. Classification (NCBI taxonomy): domain Eukaryota; kingdom Metazoa; phylum Mollusca; class Cephalopoda; order Octopoda; family Octopodidae; genus Octopus; species Octopus bimaculoides. Next base: position 76,074,079 of record NC_142933.1, read on the forward strand.
ACTTGTTAAATAAATTCTAATCCTTCTGTTCTTGAAAACTTGATTACTATCGAGGTTTTGTTTTGAAAACGCTAAGTAAGACAATAGCTGAACCAATATCTGCATAGTAAAGAAAAATAATGCATTGTTTATTAAACAAAATACAGAAACATTTTAAAATGTTTTGTTACACATATGGGGATACGTAAATAATTGTGGTCGATAATTATTAAAACGGTAATAAATGAGCTGAAATTGAATTTTAAATTATTTCTACGAATGTCTAAACAGAGTCACATCTGGCACTCTTGATAAGGCGTGGAAATGTTAGCTTAATGGTTATAGTATATATCCACCTAGGACTACGTCATGTTATAACGAATTATTTAACGTTCAACAGGTAGTAGTGATTCCAACTAACTGTAAATAGCAAACAATAGAAAGGACTCATTTCTAAAGTAGCGAGTACGTTGTTAATGTTTATATGTTAACCAAGTTATTAATAAGTTTTCCGAAGTAAAAATAAAAAAAAAAACGTTTATTTTAGTTTCAATGGAAGAGTAGACTTTTAAGATATTTCAGACAATAAAAATTATAACTGTTATAATTAAATAAATTAAAGAGAAACTTCAATGTAAATATTGTTCATCAATGTAATATGCATTAGAAAATAACAAGAGTTGGTGTATTTACATAATTTATTCAGTGATACTTGCATTTTTCATAAGAAAAGACTTCTTTGTTGATCGAATCTCTAGCACTCGTTTTATCGATATCAATGAAGTTTAATTTAGGCACTTTCATGCAAATAAATTCTGTAAAATACCTACCGGAAACATTAAAATAGTCGATAATTTAATAAAACGAAAATAAAATGAATTGTAAGCCTAAATAAAGGTCCGGTTTTGTCCTAGTTGTGTTAAGGGGCATGCGTGGCTGTGGAAAGTAAAAGGAATCGATCAATTGAATTACCTAATTATGAAATTAGAAATTTGCAGACAGATTATTTGTGCAAATGCTGCCAATTCAGAGCTGGGAACATCGGACATCATTAGATTTCAGAGGTCATCAGGAGGTGTGTTGCGTTTCGGGGTCTTCTGCTCAATGGTTTTACGCCGACTCGTTGTTCGATTAGAGATGAGGATTTGAGAGCATGATACAAGCTCAGGAAGAATTAAAAGTTACCTGGAAAATTTAAGATTTAGTGCTTGCAGTTTGATCTATATCCCTGTCTAGAAAGGGTGTGGTTTCGTCGTTAGGGTATTCGACTCTCGATCGTTTGGTCGTGAGTTTGATACTAGACAGCGCATTCTGTCCTTGAGAAAGGCACTTTATTTCACATTACTCCAGTCCACTCAGCTGGCAAAAATGAGTGGTACCTGTATTTCAAAGGATCAGCCTTGTCACATTCTTTGTGACGCTGAATCTCTCTGAAAATTATGTTAAGTGTACGCATCTCTGTAGAGTTCTCAGCTACTTGCATGTTAATTTCATGAGCAGGCTGTTCTGTTGATCGGATCAACTGGAACCCTCGTCGTTGTTAGCGACGGAGTTCTCTTATAGCCCTGTCTTGTAAAAGGGATCGATCAATGTAATTACCTACTTATTAAATTATAATGTAAGTGCTTGGGGGCTTGGGACATGTGTATGCTTAAATGTAATTCTTAGAGAGAATCTGCGTGACACAGTATGTAACAAGAGTACCCTTTGGAATTGCACATACAACCCATTTGATGACAATCGATGCAATTTCTGTAGCCAGTTTCACCCTCAACGCTTGGGTCAACCCGAGGCTATGGTGAAAAAAACTTGCCCAAAATGCTACGAAATTGGATAGAACCTGGGACTTCAGGATTACGAAACGAACTACATAACCATTTGGCCATGCCTATGTCTGGTCATAGAATAAATACACATCTACGTATATATGCTAATACAATAAGGAATTGATTGAACAACAAGAATACTCATTTAAACGATGGAGGAGTAATTTTCAAGCAGCTTAAGCCTTTGCTTGTCCAAAGTATTTTCATAAATTCTTCTTAAACGTCCATCCTGTTTCCAAAGTTTTAGTCAGTCCTTGTTTCATACGTTCTGAGTAACATAAAGCTTTCCTTTCATAAGTACCAAGTTACTCTGGTGGTTTAAAAAAAAAAATTGAGAATATGTATCAGATACGATACCTAACACCAGAGAAATATGTCCTGTGCATCAGGTGATAAATAGAACATAAAAAGGTAATTTCCTCACCTATGTGTTACAACTTGCTTCATGTTGCTCACATTGCTTTCTGTTGCGAGGTTTAGTTGACCAAATCAACTCTAGTACTTATTTTAAGGTCTAGAATTTATTCTTTCCGACCTTTAGCCGAACTGCTAAGTTATAAGGAACGTAAACAAATTAATGCCAGTTGTCAAGTAGCTATGTGGGACAAACACCAAACACACACACGCACACACACACACACGCACACACACACGCACACACGCACACACACACACACACACACACACACACACACACACACACACACACACACACACACAACGGGCTTCGTTACAGTTTTCATATTTTAAATTCACATTTAGTAGGCCCAGGACTATATAGAAGACTTTTGCCCGTAGAACGTGCTTCTTGGCCTCATAGTCATACTTGCGTTAATGTCTTTTGTAAACACAGTATACGCTGGAGAACATTATCTACCCAAAGTGCCCATTTTAAAGACGGTATATCGTAGCTCGAGTGAGATTCGGCGGCCATTTCTGGCAAGTAGAGTGATCCTACAGGGGTTCCTTCGTTTATTCGCAGCCGTGTATGTTTATGTTGCTCTGAAAGATAGGCAAGTCGTTAGAGATTTGTCTTTTATTCATACTTAGTGCATCAAGAATTCTATTATTCTAAGTTGTGTGTGTTTGTGGGAGATCTAACTTCTATTTCTAGCAGGTCGAGCGTTAGAGGCTCCTTGTTTGGCTGGTTTCTTTTAATCTTGAAGGTAAGATGCAAAACGAATATGACTATAACAGGAAACCAAATATTGTCTCTAAGAGATCATCAAAATTCGAATTCCACGGTGACTAGAGTAGAAGGTAATCTGTAATCGTTTTCAGAATTATAAGCCTGATGCTAAGGAAGAATATAGTTTCATGAATCTAAATATGACATTTCTTTTAATATACGTATCATGTGCTATCTCGTAACACATACAGATACAAATGTGTGCTTACACAAACACATATATACGCACATGTGCATACACATACTCTTTCGCTCACACACAAATACTCTTATACCTATTTCTAGTCAAGCTTCCCATTTGATAAAGTTGCATTAAGCATCCGATTTGATAAAACTGTATCAGTCATCCCATCTGACAAAACTATATTACGTGTAAAAAGAAACCCATCCACTACGTTAAAAGCCATATCTACAAGCATTGATGACATCTCAAGCATTATTCTTAAACAATATGTCTCGTAGGTAGTTGCTATTCCAACCCAAATATTGTTTCTCTTCTTCTCTGCGTATCTATGCGGAACTAAGAAGGCGTACAAATGCATAATATGCATGCTTGCATTTGACTGTATTTATCTCTAGTGCGAGGATAATACCAGAATTGAAATACAGTCAGAATAATATGCGGCAAAAATATGCATAACTAATATACAACTCAGAAGTAGTGAAACGTTTCCAACAAAAAGAAAACAAAAATTGAAATGGGATTTATTTAATGCGATTGACAATACAAAAATAACAGTTAGTTATTCAACTAATTCTAATACAAAACTCTAAATTAGATTTTGAATTTGAGATAATAAAGTAAGATCCTTGTAATAAGCAAATATCTATTCAATAGATACATTAATATGACGAAGTTCAAACTATTAATATGTGAATGCGTCTGCAAAGGGAAGTTATTATTCTAAAATAACTTTAATTGTATATATTTACATATTGTTAAATTTCATTAAACTAACAAAGACTATTTTAGATTAAAATTAATTTCAGGACAATGCATAACATTAATACAATATATATATATATATATATATATATATATATATATATATATGTGTGTGTGTGTGTGTGTGTGTGTGTGTGTGTGTGTGTGTGTGTGTGTGTGTGTATGAAATTATTATAATAAAACTATATGTATATATATATCTATATATATACACACACACAAAGACATACATAGACATGTATATGCATATATTTAATGTTGCTGAACCAATATACAATTACCTCTGTTATGGGATGAACATAGAAAATACTCTTTATATTTAGTGCATGTTATTTATCTGTACAAGGATTATATGTGGAACATTCCCATCAAAGTTTTCATTAAGGGAAAACTTCATACGTTTGATGTGACTGTTTGGGATATGAAAGAAAGATTATGTAGTCAGAGATATTAGATTCCAATACAGAAGTGAACATATCTTTGAAAATCTGTGAGGAAGAGACTATTTACAGATAACTATTTCATAACACCATGCTTCTCTTCCTAGTTTATAAATTTACATTGATACCTATGGATATACTGGTCAACAAGTGTATTTCAAATGTTTTTGCACTGATTTTGAAACTGTTTCATATTTTCTTGAGAATTGTATTTTTCCAGATATGAGTATGTGCTTTTGCTTCATTGCCCATCGTAGAATTTAAGATTCAACTTAAGTATCTTATATTGTTATATTTAAATTTACTAATAGGCGCAGGCATGGCTGTGTGGTCAAAAAGCTCGTTTTGGAACCACGTAATTTCAGGTTCAATGTCACTGCACGCCACTTTGGGCAAGTGTCTTCTACTATATCCCCGCGCCTACTAATACCTTTTGAGTAAATTTGATACACAGAAACTGAAGAAGCCATCGTATATATTATTTTACATGTGTGTATATGCGTGTCCTTATGTCTACGTTTGTCCGCCCCCACCCCGCTTGACGACTGATACAATAAGTACCGACTTTAAAAAAAGTAACAAAGTTGATTTGTTCGAAAACCCTTCAAGGTGATACTCCTATGGCCACAGTCCAATGACGAGACAAATAAAGATGATAAATACATAATTGTGTTGATATGTCCTCTATATTGTTTTACTAACATATTATCTTTCAAGATTTTGACGCATACCAACTATTAACATACAATGAGAATGCAAAACAACATCCAGACCTTTTTGGTTAAGATTGTGGTAGCGTCACAACTAAATCCCAACAGCAAGAAATAACAAACGATTTTAAAAACAGAGAAGCTACGAGGTGACTGAAGAGGAGATAACTACTCTTGCATCTCACTGCGAGCTGATTTCGATGTATTTACAGCGACAAATTTTTGCCATGGCAAAACACGGCGAAAGTGCTTTTAGCATGTTCGAAAGTGCTTTTAGCATGTTCGAACTGGCATTAACATTGCATTTTTACTTATTGCCGCTTAAGGCAGTCGCCCCATAATCTAATTACGATGAGCCGTCGATTTGCGCTACAAATCGACGTATGTTAACTGGAAAAATATAAGAGAGATTATTTCTCTTATCAGCTCGCAGCGCCACCGTCCAGTTTCTGCTTGCATTTCACAGTCTGGATAGATGGCACTGCGAGCTGATTTGGGTGTATTTGCACGGTATGTCTACAGCGAGATATTTTCTCCATGACAAAACACGGTGAATGGTTTGTTTACAAGTCTGAACGTGCTTTTAGCATGTTGGAACTGCATAGAGAAGCTATATTTTGACTGTCAACGGGTCATATGCGCTTCATGAGATTTTTCGTCAACACGGTTTCACTCATATAGTTTGGGTTAACTCTAGGCTATTGTAAAAGACTCTTGTCCAAGATGCTACGTAGTTGGATCGAACCGCGAATCTTGTGATCACGAAGCGAATATCTATGAAAGACAAAAGAAAAATGAGAATAGGAAAAAACATGCCAACAGAAAAATATAGCAACGTTTAACAACAACAACAACAACAGCCACCACCATAACCACAGTATGCATACACACACACACACACACACACACACACACACACACACACACACACACACACACACACACACACACATATATATATACAAAATACAAATATTTCGTTTGTAGTCACCCACAATCCTAAAGACCGCAACACCCTGCACTCACCCAAACGATATCTCCCAATTCCACATCAGTCACCAAATCTCCAACGTATAATTAAAAAACCACAGATTATTAACAATCGAAGACAACTACCTAACCTCAAGAGACTCCTAACGAACGCCAGATTCACATTTGAAAAAAAAAACGATGCAAATAACCAATTGTGGAGACACCCGTTGTGAGACATGCCGATTAATTGAGAAAGGGACAACCAAAAGACTCAAGAATGGGTAGGAATCAAAAGTGAATGCAAACATGAATTGAAAACAAAAAAACCTTAGCTACTGCATCACAGGCCCAGAATGCAATGAAAACTACATTGGAGAAAGAGGAAGGATTCTGACCGGCCATATAAATGTGCATAAACAACAAATTAGGGGTTCATCTCTTAGGAATGTCCCATGCAGTGAATATCTAGAGATCTGTGCAAATGGAAAATTTACAATATTTCCACTTTACAAAATAAACGATGAAAATGTACAACTACAAAAGGCAAAAGAAGAATACTTTATAAGAATTCTAAATCCGAAATTAAGCCGAAAATAGCCAACACTCCATATAATAAACAATTGTAAAAGAATATTTATGACTAAAACCAGGAGTCCAAAAATATACCGGAAATCATACAACGGCTACCACAAAAATAGCTACTTCCTCTTTAAGAATACTTGTGTTTTGAAAGGCTTAACGAAAGCGTTCACACACTTGGAAAAAACTTCTTCCCACAAATGTTTAGTAACATCCTAATAAAAGATTTCCAAACATTTTAAAAACAATAACTTTTTTTTAAAAATCACCTTTACACTTCAGGGAGACCAAACTGATAGTTTGATAACCCTCTAAAATAAACATTAAAAATTGAAAGGAGAAAATAAACAGCTTTACAAGTTTAACTCAGTGTTTATTGAACAAGAGAGGTGCGAAATTTAAGAAGCGATTTGTTAGAATATACATGTCTGTGAGGAGATATAAACAAGAATAGAAAAAATCTACTATACCAAAAGAACTGGTGATGCATAAGAGAACATAATTCAACATGAATGTAAAACGACATTAAATATCGTAGGAACGCTAATAATCATATTCACTTCGTGAGCTTACATGCGCGAGGATGAATTATGATGTTGTCGTTGTTGGTGATAGATGCAGTAAGAGCTGGTAGTGTCGTAACGCGGAGAAAGCGAGCTATAGCTTCCTGGTGGCATAAACAAGCTAGGCTGCTGAAGTGGAAAAAACTGATCTATTTAAGGAAATTACTGGGCTCCACAGAAGTGTGAAGGGTTTTTCTGTCAAGAGAACACGTGATCCATCTGAGAAAATCTGATTGGTTGACTGGGCAATTTGGCATAATTGTTTAGGGGACAAATTGCATTTAAAAACTAACTAATCAGAGCAAATGGTTAAAACATGATCTTTATAACTAAGTGTTCTCTGCTACATCCAAACAACTCTACT
>NC_142933.1:76086646-76106646 GCF_046866305.1 Octopus bimaculoides
TGTTTCTGTTGTGCCTGTAATTCAAAGGGTCAGCCTTGTCACACTGTGTCACGCTGAATATCCCCGAGAACTACGTTAAGGGTACACATGTCTGTGGAATGCTCAGCCACTTGCATGTTAATTTCACGAGCAGGCTGTTCCGTTGATCGGATCAACTGGAACCCTTGACGTCGTGGGCTATCATTCATCAACACTTTTTCACCCCCACACTGATTAACAAACCCCAACCCCACCCAACCCCACCCAAATCCCATATATAGAATAAGAAAGCCCCAAATCCTCGGACCTGTTTGACAACGAATGCGAGAAAGTTCTTCCAAAAAGTTGACAAGGAATTAAAAAAATGTCTCTCCACTCAAGTTAACAAAGAACTTACTAGATCTAAGAATTAAAGTGTAAAGTTTATATTATTAAGAAAAGAAATAATAAATTAAACTGCTTAGAACTACCAGTGATGTCATTCTTTTTCCTTTTTCAAATATACTTAACTTTACCAAGGATTTTACACATTCTCCAATATATATATATACATATATATCATTATGGCTTAACAGCCCTTCGAAGACGCGTCTTGTCCCAAGCGTTCGAAACGCGGAGTAGATAAAACAGGGGACAGCTGATGAAGGGATTGTTTCTTATGTTGCCTGTCTCGTTCCTCTATTTGTTTCTGTCTTTGTTCGAATAAAGCTCGTTTTTCATGTTTTTGTTTTTCCTGTTCTCGTTTTTCATGTTCACGTTTTTTTGACGTCCTATACATATATATGCATCTATATGTATATACATATATATGTAGGTATGTACGTATATGTATGTATATATGCATATATATATATTATTTGTATTATTATTTGATCGAACGCCACGCATCCATTTCGCAGTAAGTTTTATCTCTCTACATATACACCTATCTATCTATATCTGTCTCCCTGTCTGAGTATCTGTCTGTCTGAATGTATGTGTATAAGTTTATAAATATTGTGCGTGTATGTCTGCAAGAATAAAATCTGAAAACAAAAAGTTTCCGTAACTAAAAAAATCGATATACAACAGTTTTTAGCAAACTTTTCACAGCATTCTGTCTAATGCTGCTGACCTAAATTTATTTTTAAAAATGTAATCTGCGATACTATTTAGATCTGGCATAATTCACTAGGATTCATGTCGCGATTAATTTTTAGATATCGATTCACAAACCAAAAGATACCTATAAGAAGAATTAAGAAAAAGAAAATCATATAATTTGTGTCCTCAGTTTTCAAATAACGAATCATTCACTATAATGAATAACCCTTGTAGAACCACATTGACTTAACTGTATGGATCGCTACAAATGCCATTGATAGGATAATGTCCCAAGAGTCCTCCAATCCATCAACTTGTCAACATGCGGATCTCAGCGGGAAGCAGCATTTAATGGAAAATACTTTATGAATATGTCATCCAAGTAAGCTGTAGCGAAATCCGTATCTGCAACCATAGTGTCCATCACCTGTTGGAAAATACTAGGTGCCACCTTATCCTAAAAAAAGTCGATTGAATTTATATAAACCTTTATGGGTGTTTATCGTTAATACTTTCGAACATTCCCTCCTCCACTTCTAACTGCAAATACGCCCCTGACAAGTCCAACTTTGAAAAAAAGAATCGATTCGCAAAAGTTTCCTCCGGATTTGGTAATGGATAATTGTATGTCATCAAACATTCGTTCAAGCCTGTTGAAAAGTCAGCGAATACTTCTATTTTATTTTTTTTCTTTACATAAACAATTGGGGATGTCCATTCTGAATAACCAATTTTTTTTATAACTCCAAGTTGACCTCATTCAACGCCGCGAAACGTACAGCTCGCTTCAGTTTAAATACCGGTATAGCATTTTCTTTCACTTGAAATTTTACTTTTGTCTTGGTGCACCCACCTAATTCTTCAAAAAAAAAAAGAAAAAACATTAGGAAAAATATTATTTAATTTCTTTTTTAAATCCTCCGACGCCTTATTTGAACTGGCGTAAGAACCGTTTACATTTTTACTAAAAATATTTATGGGAGGTACCATAAATTAAATAGTTCCGCCCAGTCTGTGCCAGATAGGTTTGTCGTATTATTTAATACTTTGGCTTTCAAAGTTTTTCTACGAAATATCACCTTACTTATCATTTTGTCCAAAAATCGTAATTGTTTCCCTGAAATACCACGCGCAATTTTCGAAGTTTCTTTCAATGTAGGCTTTCCTATTTTTCTCCCTGTATCATCGTTAATTATCATGATATCACTACCTGTGTCCAACTGTAGTCTCATATTCACATTATTTATTTTTATAGAGACACATTTTCTTTTTTGTGCCTCGCTTTGCATTTGTGTCGACAATACTTTTATTCTCGAATTTATTTTCATTCGACTTTTTTTGTTTCAACCAACAACGTAAATTCTTATGTCCGATTTTTCCACACCCAAAACATTTTAGATTTTTAAAAGGATAGCTTTTCTAAAAATGTATTTCTCCACACCCGTAGCATGGTTTGGGTCTTGACAGTTGTTTTTCTTTTTTCGTAGAAGACGTTGAGAAAAGATATAAGTTTGTGACGTGTTTGTTACTGGTTTAGTTTTTGTAGTGTTATAACACTGTTACAGTGTAGTCTATACCCAGACTGCAAGGATATATACGTATGTATATTTGAATAACCTTTTTCAATTTTTTCTGCATCCTGTTGTAAATTTATAATCCTTTGGAATTCCTCAGCCACTGCCTGTAGAGTTAGTTTCGAATCTTGTTCTAGTTTTGTCAATATCCGAGCCCATATCTCTGCATCTTCTCTCTGCCTTTAAACATTTGAACATGTTCGGGGTTAATTTGTTGAGTTTAAATTTTTCACATTCTCTGTTTACGCTTCCGCCATACGTGACGAAATCTTCAGTTTCTTTTTTTTTTTTTATCAAATTCAAGCACTCCCAGTGAATATAAAATAGTGGACTTTTTTCACTGAATATTTTAGATAACAGGAAAATTGTTTCCTCGAAACAAATTTCGGGTGCTTTTCTCGGCAGGATGTAGTTACAATACTTCTCATGTGTTGCGGGTGATAATTTCCTTAAAAGAAGTATCTTCTTTTCGTCCGTTCAGTTTCTACATTATTCTTTGAAGATTCTTTCATACCTTCTGAAATATGCAGAAAACGTAATTCTTTTTTCTGGATTATAAGGAAATTCTTCAATTGAATTAGCAGCCCCGTCTGCCGAAAACAAACCTGAGGTGTTTTTGGACTGCAACAATAATTCTAACAGCTGTTGTAGTTGCTGTTGTACCTGTTGTTGCTGTTTCTGTTGTTGTAGTCTCCGTGGCAACTGTACCACGTAAGCTAATGGGTCTTCCATGCTAAGAACGTCCACAATGAGTTTCGAATGTCTCGTCACCACTATTATATCCTTGCAGTTTGGGTATAGACTACACTGCAACAGTGTTGTAACACTACTAAATCAGTAACAAACTTGTATCTTTTCTCAATGACTTCTACGAATGCCTTCACAAATGTGACTGCACACACCACACTGCACAAATTCTTAGACAGAACACCACGGGGGGACAAAAAATAAAACAAATGAAAGATGAGAAAAATATTACATAAAAATAAAAAAGGAAATGGCTGCATGAGCCCCACCCTCATGCAGTACCATTTGAACGTTTTTACTCATAGTTTATAATTTTTCCCCTGTTTTTTGTCCACTAGCATCGTTTTGTTCTCTCTTTGTTTTTTTTTTTTTTTAAAAGTAATTTTACTTTTTTTAAATATCTTATGAATGTTTCCAGTTCGCTTAATTCCACCACTAGCAGCAGTTGGTTAAACTCCATCGCAAATCCCAGCAGATCAACGTTACACATTTCCTTCAACCTGTTGTTTCTGCCTTTATCAATTACAATGGCTTTCACATTTTCTCCGTACGTATCTGTAGGCAACTTGACCTTTATAGCAGTTTTAAACTTCGTTATCAGTCTTTCAGTTGCTGTGCTGTGTGTTAACAAAATTCCATCTGTACTTTCTCGGCCTTCTCGCTTGTTTACCTTGCTCCACTCTTGGCGCCTTCTCTCTGTCTTTATCCTCCTCCATTTTGGTATGTGTCGTTGTTTCTTCTTGCTATTGTCTTTCTACATCGCCTAAAGCTTCCTCCTTGCTAGTACCCTTGTTACTGTCTCCTTTTTCTCGAGCTCCTCTTTTTAACCTCTTTCATGACCTCCTTTTCAATCTCCTTATCTACTTCTTTTTTCTTTTCCTGCCTCTCCGACGGAGAGCTTACTCTGTCATTCTGCTTTCGGTTTTTAACTACTGTAAATTCTTCCTTCACAATACGAACCTTCAAAGCGTCAGATTCCACTCCTCTGCCAGTTACTGCCGCATAACAGTGGCCTTCTCATACTCATACTTCAAGTTCTCCTCCTCCTACCATAAACACACCAAGCTGTCCATCCCTTATTCATAATTCCTCCGTCTACGCAGGCTCTGCAGTGACGACCATGACTTTGAGACACAGTCTCAACTTATGGCTCACCACTTCACCCTAGTGGATATCCCCTCACCCCTATCTACACCACCCTTGACAGAGCACGTTCTGTGGACCGTGCATCTGCTCTCTCCCCCTGCACACACCCCAATGTCTCCCGTCTCCCGTTTCCCTTCACCTACCAACCCACCACTCTACCTCTCCAACGCACCATTCTCCGAGCCTTCCGGAGACTGGTGCGTATGCATCTATAAATATATATATATAATATATATATATTTATAGATGCATATATACATATATGCACACACAAACACACATACGCATATACAGGGTTATTCAAAAAGAATGAACCGATTTCATTACGCAATATTTTAATTAGGAAGAACAATAGAAAACTCCTGCTAAATCACAAGTATTTACTCACAATCAACTCTTATTTCCTGTCTTACCAGTGTTCAACGTGGCCACCACCACCTGCGGTACGGGCAACATTAATGCGATAAGAGAATTTATCCCAGACACGTATCAGCATATCACGATCCACTGAGTTGATCGCTGTTGTTATTCGATTTTGAAAGTCATCGAGGTTAGTGGGTAGCCGCTAACCTTGATGGCCTTAAACATCGAATAACAACAGCGATCAACTGAGTATCAGCATATCATGATATGCTGATACTCGTCTGGGAGGAATTCTCTTATCGCATTGATGTTGCCCGTGCTGCAGGTGGGGGCCACATTGAACACTTGTAAGACAAGAAATAAAAGTTGATTGTGAGTAAATACTTGTGACATTAGCTGGAGTTTTCTATTGTCTTTCCTTATTAAAATATTGAGTAATGGAATCGGTTCATTCGTTTTGAATAACCACGTATATATGATGAGAAAGAGAGAAATGAGACGAAATGTTGTAACGTTGTATATGGAATCGAACCTCATCACTGTAAATCGTATATCAGTGCTAACCATTAGATCAATGCGACATCACAACTTCAACCATCCAAGTTATTTAAAAAAAAAACAAAAACAAGGATTTATCCTAACGGTGGCATGTCAACAAACAGCTCAGTCCTATCAACATCAAATAATGGTAAGTATCGTATTATATTATATAGAAAGAAACATTAAAAGTTGTTGCATCATCTACCAGAATCCAATTTCGTACGTGCTAACTATATGTCTTACTAACAACTACATCAAGGCGATATCACATTTTTAGCTCAGAAAAGCCTCAACCTAAAGAGTAGGATTCCTCATAGTAACAGCTTGTCAAGAAGGAAATCAGCCCACATAGTATGAAGATATGTTATATATCAAATCAAGGCAAATGTTGGTGTTGCTGCTTGTATCTTATAAGTGTCTCGCCAATGAGATTCTTTTATTAGAATTTATATCTCTTTATTACCCACTAGGGGCCAAAGAAAGAAAGGGACAAACAATCTGATTGGGGTCAGATAAAACATATGGGGTTACAAAAAATATGAAACAATTAAAAATTCGGTGATTAAAAAATATATAATAAAATCGAAAATCGGATGTTACAATAAACAACACACAAAACAATATAGACAGATGAAGTGGGGGACTGGGTTACGCTCCGACCCCACGAGCCCCATCCCACCACTGACACTTTCGAAGACACATATGGCGTATTCAATTGGACTCTTTCACTCGCAACTCTCGAGCGACATATTTCCATCTTGATTGAAACATTTTCTCCGACAAACACTTTCTCTCCACTCGTATTTTTCTTTTCAAATGCGTTGAGGTTGAAAAGAAAAATATCTCACCAGACCTTGACTGGAGATGAAAGTGCCCGTCTTGTTCCCTTCCATTCTAGTCTTCCACACAACCTCTTTCGCTACTGCTACTGTAATGAGGAAACATTTCTTACCTTCGTTTGATAACAAACTTGGCGGGTCAATTTTTATAATTAACTCAGCCGACAACTGTACTCTTCCTTCACTTGACATTAGGTGTTCCACGTAAACCCACATTTCAGAGACCTCCGGACACCGTACAATAGCGTGCGGGACGGTTTCCCTATCTCGCCCGCATCTTGGACAGGTCGGTGATATCTGCGTTCCATGTCTTGCAAGTTTATCATGAACGGGCAAGGCTCCTCTATAGCATTTCCAGGTCAAAGACATTTGGACATTATCCAACGACTTCAACCCGAATGTACGGAAGAACAGGCTGTCGAGTTCAATAAATCCGAGACCCAGAGTCGTTCCCAGGTCATCGTCACGTTCTGCCTCTACTAACCCTCTATAAAAGAATGCTGTAAAACCCCCGCTGCCGGCGTTGTCCGAGCGTCGGAATAGCAGGAGGGCCTTACGACACTCCGTGTACCATAGGCTCAACCTCGGTCTACGAAAGCACCAAGCTTCCTTTGCACTCATACTGGCGAAGTTGGGGAACATTTGTCTTGCCAACGGAGACCACACCTGGTCACCATCCAAGAGTATCCAAAGATGCCTCAACCTCAACGCATGTCTGCGCATCATCAACCAAGGCATCCCTAAACCTCCCTTTAACGGTTTCTGGCAACAGATAGAGCGTCTCACAAGTGGCTTCGAGCCCCTCCACAAAAAGTGAAAGAGCTGTCTTTCCAACTTGGTCAACCACGAATCAGGGCAAGGAACGACGGTCAGGCGGTAGGTAATAACCGATGCGATAAACACATTGGCTACCTCCGCCCTTCCTTTCAAGGACAGCCTTCGCCAAGACCAACTCTTGGCTATACCGGCTATCTTGCTCAACACCTCTGCCCAGTTCTTCTCCACCTGGAGGTCTGGACCAAACCAAACCCCCAGCAACTTAACCGGCCCCTCCGTCCAGCGTCCTACGACGCTATCCGAAGGCATCGACTTGCCCCTCCAGGTGCCGAGTTGCAAGCCGACTGACTTATCTCGATTAATCTTTGCTCCTGCCACCGTCTCGTACTCCTCAATAACTTTGCCTACTTTACGTAGGCGTGTCATTGTGGTCACGCTGATGGTGATGTCCGCATATGCTGTAACAAACTCCTCCACGCCCAGCGCTCTCGGGATCTCCCTCAGCTTTCTCAGCAGCGGCTCCAGAGCCACCACGTACAAAAGCGGAGAGAGTGGACACCCCTGACGAACCGAACGTTTGATGCAGAACGGTTTAGAGAGAAAACCGTTCACCCGAACTATCGAGTCAATGTTGTGGTACAATTGAATGATCCACCTGATGAAACCGACGCGCAAGCCAAACCTCGCAAGAACACTCACCAGGTATCGATGGCCGACCCTATAAAATGCCTTAGATTGGTCTAAATGCACCAAAGCCCCCTCTCTGCCAGTCTTAGTCCCAAACCTCTCTATGGTGTAGCGGATAAGGTGGAGATTATCCTGAATGGTCCTATCAGGGATGGCACAGGTCTGTGCCCCCCCAATCAAACCATCCGCGACACGCGCCAACCTTTTCGCTAATACCTTGGCCAAAATCTTCACTTCTGTATTTAGCAGAGTGATGGGCCTAAAGTTTTCTAAACAATCCCCCTTGTTCGGGTCCTTCCTGACCAGTGTCACTACTCCCCGGCGCACAGATCTGGGGATCCATCCATTCTGTTGCCAGTTCGTGTACACACAAGCCAACAGGTGTCCGAACAAGTCTGGCATACTTTTATATAATTCATAGGGTAGGCCATCAAGTCCCGGCGATTTGCCCCTACCACAGTTCGCCAACGCCTCGATTATCTCCCCAGTCGAGATCGGCCCCTCACAAGCCTCCGTATTCGGCCCCGAGTGGCGTGGAAGCCCGGCAAGGAAGCTCTCAAGGTCTTCCCCACCACGCGGCTCACCATCACCCCCGAAAAACTTGGCGAAGTGCTTCTGAAAGGCCTCACACATCTCGGGTTCGTTTACCAATACGTCCTGAAGGTTCACCACAGACCGAATAATAGAGTCATTACCCCGTTGAGCTTCCACCACTCTGGCCCATCCGGCAGCTTTGATTCTTTCGCAATCCATTGCACGAATTTTTGCTCTGATAATGCTTCCCGTGTGTTGGCTTTCGAGGTGCTGGTTTAGTTCCAGTCTCTTGGCCTTCACTTGGTCCGCATTACTAGTCTCCATGGCTTTCTCTAACTCCTTAACTAGACCATCGCCTATTCTACATTCCTTCTTAGCTATGCCTATACTAAATCTAATCGACTCATATTTTATGGCTCGCTTAAGGGCGTACCACCATTTATTATTAACTAGCAGAGCCACCCGGCGTTGCCCGGGAATGAAATTGTTGCTTATTGGTACTTACTCTTTTACTTGTTTCAGTCATTTGACTGCGGCCATGCTGGAGCACCGCCTTTAGTCGAGCAAATCAACCCCAGGAAAATTCTTTGGAAGGCTAGTACTTATTCTATCGGTCTCTTATGCCGAACCGCTAAGTTACGGGGACGTAAACACACCAGCATCGGTTGTCAAGCGATGTTGGGTGGACAAACACAGACACACAAACACACACATACACATATATATACATATATACGACGGGATTCTTTCAGTTTCCGTCTACCAAATCCACCCACAAGGCTTTGGTCGGCCCGAGGCTATAGTAGAAGACACTTGCCCAAGGTGCCACGCAGTGGGACTGAACCCGGAACCATGTGGTTGGTAAGCAAGCTACTTTCCACACAGCCACTCCTGCGCCTATACTTGGAATCTTTTACGATAATTAAAATGGGGCTTAAATGAAAAAAATTCACGCAGCGAATATACCACGTTATTGTTTCACTGTTATATACACAGATATACATTGACGCATGTCAGTCGAAAAGTGAAAGTGTAATAGTAATACTTACTTTAACACTCAATGATTTTACACTTTTGTATATGACATGTACATACTATTCATGTAAGTGCTTCTTCATATACTATGTTTTCTGTCTTGCCATGCTTATCACTGAGAATGTAGAGGTTATTTTCATCTCCAACTCTAGAACATCCAACATACAGCTGACCATGTGAGAAGCAAGGTTGAAGGAGGTTAAGTCCCACCACCTTTAGAGATTGACCTTGTGCTTTGTTGATAGACATTGTAAAGGTAAGTTTGACCGGAAACTGCAGTCTCTTGAACTGAAAGGGGAGATCATTTGAAATGAGAGGTATCCTTGGAATGAAGACATTCTCACCCATCATGCTGCCTGTAATTATTGTTGCTTCCAACACATGGGGCATGGCTGTTTTAACAACCAACCTTGTTCTATTGCAGAGTCTGGGTGCATCAAGGTTTCTTAATAGCATTATGGGAGCACCTTATTTTCACGATCAGAATGTGTGGTGGAAATCCTGGTGGCTGAAGTGAATTGAGGAACTCCACTGGGTAATGCGTTGCCTGTTCTTGATCATGGACAGAGTTAATTGATCTGTATGAACATTCAGGTCCTGGAGGCTGAGTTAACAAATTTAAATTCAGCTTGTCTACAGAATCATTCCTTGGTGCCAGAATTGTTCTTTCACATAGCCACTTGTGACTAACCCTAACCCTAATCCTGGTTAGTAAATTATGAAATTACTTACATCAGTAAATGTGAAGTTGTTAGCGATTGAAAACGTAAACTGTTAGTGAGAACAGTAACGATTGAAGTTAAAGTGAGGTTGAAGTGAAATTTGTCACTCAGTGAACCAAAGAGCCAGTATCGAAGGTACCAGAAAAAAAAAAAAAACCTCAGCAACAGGGAAACACGAAACCGTACTTCTGTTAGTAAATGATGAAATTACTGACATCAGTAAATGTGAACTTGTTAGCGATTGAAAACGTAAACTTTTATTGAGAACAGTAACGATTGAAGTTAAAGTGATGTTGAATCGAAATTTGTCACTCAGTGAACCAAACAGCCAGTATCAAAGGTACCAGAAAGAAAAAAAAACCTCAGCAACAGGGAAACACGAAACCGTACTTCTGTTAGTAAATGATGAAATTACTTACATCAGTAAATGTGAGTAAACTTTTAGTGCGAACAGTAACGATTGAAGTTAAAGTGAAGAAAAAACTATGGCTACCGGAAGTTGACATTGAGGAACATTTTTAAAGAAGTGAATCTTAAATATAAAGCAATATTATTTATCTTAATAAAAAAAATCAAATGAAGAGCCTAAGATTTATCCGAGGTCAAATTATTCCTGCATCACAAGTATGGAAGTAAATAGTGAAGCCGTTTTCACGTGATAAGCGATTACACACACATCTCTGTTTTATATATAGTATAGATGATGGTACCTGTTAACGCCCTTTGAATTATTAGCTTGATCCGCTTTCTGTACTCCTCATTCTCCAAGAGGGACTTGTTGAGTTTCCAGTAGCCAGATCCCTGTCTATACATCTTATCTACAGTCAGCTCGTTTGTGACCATCTTGTGGTCACTATAGCTGACTGCGTAAAATTGTGGACACCTAACTATATCTTTATCTACTTTTCTTATCAATATCCTATCTAAATAAGACCTGGAAGACCCATCGCTACTTGACCACGTCCACAGTGGAGCTTTTGGGTGTTCCAGTCTATCCGGGTCTACCAGCTGAAAGTGGCTGAACAGGTCCCGAAAGCCAGGATTCACTGTTCTATCTGTCTGCGAGCCAACACAATCAACACGCGCATCGTCAATTGTGTTGAAGTCACCTAACACGACTAAAGAATGTGATGTCGAAAGGAATTTCCCGAGGTCACAGAAATATTGATTCTGTAAACCACTTGTATTGGGTGCATAAATTGCGACCAGCCTGACTGTCTTACCACAACTAAATGTCAAATCCAGGACGACCAGCTTGCCTCTTGAATCAATAAAAATAGACTTTACCTCAGGAACCCGGTCTCTTTTTATTAAGACCAACACCCCACCCCCACCTCCCGGCCGACATGGAGAGACGTATCTCTCGTAGCCTTCAAGAGGGGGAGCAGATCTCTTGGCCTGCTTATCCGGGCTTCTGTGGCAGCAATCACATCTAAATTTCGCGACCTGATGTCATTTAGGAAGCGCCCCTGCTTCCAACTCGACGACAGGCCGCGTACATTTAAACATCCAATTCGAACAGCCATAAGTGTCTTACCTTAATCAGTATCTGGGGTGGGGTGGGGGGGAAACCCCCGCCTTTTCCACTCCATCTGGGGCCTGTGGAGTCGGAGGTATAAAATTCTCCGACATGGTTGGTACATAATCCAATCTTGGCACCCCTATGTCTCTCCTATAGGTATTGCTGATTACGTTAAACATTTTCCTCGTTGTTTTATAAACAGCTTTTCCTTTTTTAAACTCTATCCTTTTCATTTTTTCTTTGTCGATAGTTGCTAGGTGGTTCATTAGATCTCTATTTGTGGTTCGAACCACCATATACACACTGTCTTTTACTTTTGATTCACATTTTTTTTTCTTTTTTGCTTTTCTTCCGTTGGGGAGGGTTGTTTTCTTTTGTTGGACACAATAGTCCAACCCTCTCCAACCTTTTCCACTGGCACCGGTGTTTGCTCCTGTTTCTCTTCCACCATCTCTGGATTTTTTTCCTCTTCTTCTGTTTCCTTCCTTTCTGTTTCCTTCCTTTTTTCTCCATTTTTCTTCCCTTTTTCTCCAGTTTCCTTCTTTTTCCCTTCTGTATCCTCCTGGTTAGTCTTTCCATCCTCCGTCTTCTGGTTGCAGTTCGCCCTGAGGTGACCCTTCTTGCCACACTGGAAGCAACGAGGTTTGCGGCCATCCACTGACACGACTAGTCGTGTGCCGCCAACCTCAAAGCTTTCAATTACTTCTTCCAGCGTGGCCTGTTCTGCTCGAATAGTCATTTTTAGGGCCTGGCCGAATCTCAGCTTTGGTTCAGTCACAATTGCGTCTAGAATTGTGATCTTATCTTCCAGGCCCATTGTCGTTGCAGCAACTAACCACTCTGGGTCAACTTCAGGGGGAATGTTTCCAATTGTTATTTGTGATGTTCTCCTACCCATGTACAGTGGTAGGAGAACCACATTTTCTGTTTCCAGAGACTCCACAGAATGGAGTCGGGCAGCTTCCTCTGACTCCATTCTCACCTCTACCGTAGCATAGCGCTTGCCTCTGGTTATGTAAGTAATTTTTTTAAATAATGGTTTTAGGCATTTTTCGATCTCAGCCTCCGATACGTATTCAATTTTTTTCCCTTTTTTACTATATGTTTTAAATATTATCGTTTGCTTTTGTGTTCTTTCTATGAAACTTTGGGGAGGGGTTGCAACAACACCATGACCTTCTCTCTTCATCATATGCTTATACCTCTCGGCATTCCCGATCTTGACCGTTCTTTTCTTGTCACCAGCGACTGCTGGAAAATCAACCCTTTTCCCTGATTCTTCCTTGTCCTTTACTATTTTCAGATTTCCTGCTTCGTTATTATTTTTCGCCAATGTTGGCCAATCTTTTTCCATCAACTGTTCTTCATATATTTCTTCCTTTTCATGTGTAGGACTGACTCTTCCTGCTTCGGCCATCGTGCAGGCCTCCCTACACGGGGAAACCGTTACTGGTTTCACCAACTGTGACAAAGAGATTTCTTCTCTTTCTTTCAAAATTTTACAATTAAAGTTTTACAGCACAAAAACACAGACAAAATTCAAAAGTATTCCAAAGATCACACTATCCAAAAAACGGCCAACACGGCTCTTTTTTCAACATCAAATTTTATTAGAATTTAGACAGCGTTTATATGTGTGTATTTATGTATATATATATATATATATATATATATATACATATGAATTACGTGTAAGCATGTGCACATGTATGCTAATATATATATATATATATATAAATTGTAAATCCAAAAAATAACAACAAAACGGTACACGTGTTTCAAGCTTTATATGTGTATAATATAATATGTGTATAATTTACAATGTAAAGCTATCCTCAGCCGCAAAATTATTTCTCTCCCAGGAAATTATACCACCTCGGCGTTGAAGTAGGAAGAAAGGTGTGATGTAAGAGGTGAAGATCCTTTCGGTATTCTGTATAGTACTATACCTCGTATAATTCTCCACCCAGACATAATTTCTCCTTCCATACCTTGCCACGATTCAGTGTGTAGTGTTAAATTGGTGGTTAAGAACAATACAATACAATAAAAAGACATACACAGATATTCATGTAAAAAAGTAAGAATAAACTTTAAATAAAAATAAAACTTAAAATAAAATAAAATAAAAAATAAAAAAGTAAAAAATAAAGGGAGTCATATCGGTGGGGCGGGTAATCTAGGAAGTAATAAGAGAAAGTCTGGATAGTCAAGTAAGCTACATCTAAGCTATTTAGATGGGTTGGTGAAGGGTGGTGAGGAACAAACTAAATGTAGAAGAAGAAGATAAAGTGATAAATAGAATAGATACAGAGATCTTAAAGGTCGTAAGGGATAGATATGTATGAGCTGTGTCTGTCTATATCAGTGGTGGGTCGTAAATAAGAAGTGTCATGCCAGAATAGACTTGGAACATGAAACATGAAACATGATATTCTTGTGGTGAGTGGTCAGTGGTCAACCTAAGCGGTTTACAACTTAAGTGTACTAACCTATCTACATATCCTTATCTAGATGAAGAAGGGTGAAGGAAGTGGAACGGGTAATTATAACATAGAAGACCTTAAAGAATTCATCAATAAACATGTCAACAAGAAAAGTGAAATACGTTATAAGGGGGGAGGGGTTAGGTTTGGACGTTAAAATTCAAAAAGCAAAATTCAAAATACAGAGTAATATAGTATACTAGTGAAAGGAAATATTAGCACCCACATTAATAATGTAATGACTAAGAAATAAACAATAAAATAAGAACTAAAAAATATTAAAGAATAATAAAACTGATAAAAATAAAAATAAGAGATAAAACGTAAAAAATGAAAAAAATAATAAAATATAAAGGATAATGATAAACGGGTCAAAATATAACCGATAAAACATAAGAAATACAAAGAAATTAACAATTAAAAAATTAAAACATAACGAAACCGGAAGCAAAAGGGTATAAAATAAATGTAAAAGTATAAAGTGAAGTATATATATAAAAAAAATATATATATAAAAAAAGTATGAAAATAACGTAAAAATGGAAATAAAAAATATAAAAATAAAAATAAAAATAAAAGTAAAAAACACAACTTATAAGCAGTATAGATAGTATACACACATATATATACCCACATACATACACATACACACAGTGTTATTTCGTGTTATAACTTCGTATTGCAGTGTCCTTGGATGGTTTCGAGTCAGTGACTGAAGCTAGAACTATATCCATAGGTTTGGGATTATGGATCCGGTTTATTGAAAATTTGTGTAAACTAAAAATTAAAAATATGTGTAAACTAGAAATTAAAAATTTGTTTAAATTAAGTGGTCATAACCTAGTTCTTCGTGGGTAAACCAAAATACTGATGTATATAGTAAGGTTAGGGGTAGAGTACGGGCTGTGTTAGTTAGGTGTCTGGGTTGTGGTAGGTAGGAATAGTTAAATAGATGAGGTGTAGAAGTGCACATAACTAAAAGAGAGGATTTAAGGGTTATAATATCTAAAGGTTTTCATCAATTTATGGATACAGGAACGTTTGAAATCTGACCTCTTATTAATTAGTTTATTTTTATCAGGAAATTTAATAATTTTCAAAAGTTCAAGGGAGCATAACTGGCAACCAGTTCTATTATCTTTATACGTAGGGGCCGATCCAACAATAGACCATCTAAGGTTAAAATTAATCTTGTCGTCCTTAAGCTCCCAAATTCTGCGAGATAATGAGGTGTTGTTAGCCTTATGTCTGAGTCTAAACGAAGATCCGTGGTTATAAAACCTAGATTTCCAGGATGAAGAGCATCCCCGGTATGTGAGGGTGTTAGTTTCTGTGATAATTTCGCAGGAGTATATTATGTTTTAGCTAAGCAGTTTCCGCGTAACGGGCATGTTGTAGGTGTTACACAATTGCACCCGATTTTACACTTGTAAGGTCGTCTTATGTCTACATTTATGGGGTAACCGTTTGTAGTATTATTATCTATGTTAGTACCCGGGTGGTTAGGTTTAACGTTTACATTGTTGTTATAATTATAGCTGCTACCTCTATTTTGGTTGTTCGAAGATACCTCACATCTTATACTGTCAGTGGGGGTTTTGGGAATATCGGTGTTATGTTGATAATCATTAATCATTCTTAATCTAGCTTTTTTTTAATTGAAATTCGTTATATAATATTCTAACTGTCACATCATGTCTCTTTAACATGTAATATTGTGATGGCATTCTTAGACAGGTACTTATGATGTTGTTGGCATTCCGTCGCTTACGAGGTCGAGGGTTCCAGTTGATCCGATCAACGGAACAGCCTGCTCGTGAAATTAACGTGTACTCTTAATGTAGTTCTCGGTGATATTCACAGTGTGACAAGGCTGACCCTTTGACTTACAGGCACAACACAAACAGGAAGTAAGAGTGAGAGAAAGTTGTGGTGAAAGAATACAGCAGGGTTCATCACCATCCCCTGCCAGAGCCTCGTGGAGCTTTAGGTGTTTTCGCTCAATAAACACTCACAACACCCGGTCTGGGAATCGAAACCGTGATCCTATGACCGCGAGTCCGCTGCCCTAAGCACTGGGCCATTGCGCCTCCACTATTTATGATGTTATATCCTAAATATTAATTTCACAGAGTTTGCAGCAATTGGTTCACGTAGGAGGTTTACTTGCACCCTTAACCTTTTTTGTGCATCACTTATTTTGATGCTATTTCCTGCACCTGTGTTGGAGGGGAAAAACCCATATATTTCAGTGTGAGAAAATATGTTGGTCGTTATTCCAGGATAGGGTAATCAATTTATCAATATTGCTGTCACTTAGAAATTTTCTGTGGCTGTGTGGTAAGAAGCCTGCTTCCTAGTCACATGGTTCTGTATTCAGTCCCACTGTAAGACACCTTGGGCAAGTATCTTCTACCAAAGCTTCGAACCGACCAAAACCTAGTGAGTTGATTTGGTAGACGGAAACTGAAAGAAGCCCGTCGTGTGTGTGTGCATATATATATCTGTGTGTGTGTCTTTGTGTCTGTGTTTGTCCCTCACCACAGCTTGACAACCAGTGTTGGTGTGTGTTTACGTCCCCGTAACTATCAGTCCGGTAAAAGAGACCGACAGAATAAGTACCGGGGTCAGTTCATTCGACTAAAAAATTTTCCAAGGTGGTGTTCCAGCATGACCGCAGGCTAATGACTGAAACAAGTAAAAAATAAAAGATAACTACGCATGAACTTTTACTAACAAGTGTACAGCTTTCCT
The DNA here is from genome assembly GCF_046866305.1 of Octopus bimaculoides. Classification (NCBI taxonomy): domain Eukaryota; kingdom Metazoa; phylum Mollusca; class Cephalopoda; order Octopoda; family Octopodidae; genus Octopus; species Octopus bimaculoides. The sequence continues at coordinate 76,103,435 of NC_142933.1, forward strand.
CCTGATGAATTGTTGCAGTATAGTTGCACAACTTCTCTGCGTGTATAACACTAGTCACCAGTCAAGGAATACTTACAGTGAATCTCCTTTACTAATCCCCTGAATAATCTGCCTTATGCATGTAGGCATAGTCAAATATTTGTCATTTGATATTTGGTAATCAGTAGATGTCGAAAATTATGATACAAAATTAAAAGGATGTTTGAATCGAGAGTCAACCACCGCTGCTTTGTTTTCGCTTTAAGTATAGATCTACATTACTGCTGGTGTATAAATCCTGCTACGGGTTAACAAGAATCGAGTTTATAATCAACTGCATCATTTGATTTCATCTAGCATCTGACGGAGTAACCTAAATGCTGAGCCTCTCGACTGCATGCATGAATATATCATATATATATACGCATGTATGTACATTATATGATGTATATATATGCACGCATACATGCATGGAGATTGTGTGTTTCATAAATCGAATGGGATTTTAGAGTTTTTTTTATATATATGAAATAACATACACTTTTTTCCTCTGATAATCAGCTCTAGATTGTAAATTATATTTACATCCTTAAGAGTTATTAGATAAATCTACTCAATGGATTACGCACCATTTGATATTTTTGACATTTCTGATAATCTTTGCATATTATTTAGTAAATTGATTAATTGTCAATCTCTTGAAGAGAAAGAATACACACACACACACACACACACACACACACACACACACACACACACACACACACACACACACACATATATATATATACATATCTATCTATCTATCTATCTATCTATCTATCTATCTGGGGCCGACCTGTCCGAGATGCAGGCGGAGCGACGAAACCGTTCTGCACGCACTCGTACAGTGTCCCTCCATTTCCGAGCTGTGGGCTTACGTCGAACAACTGCTATCGCGTGTGGGACGAGTCGGTCTATCAGCCGAGTATATCGTGAATATTGTCGCGCCTCCTTCTTTTAAACGGGAAGGAAGAGCTATTTTCATCGTACTTGTGGCTATGGCGAAAGAATGTGTATGGTGGACGCGTCTGAAAGGTCTAGAGACAAAGACTTTCCTCTCTGGGCAATCTCTCATCAACTTCTTCAAATATCATCTGAAGAGGAAAGTGAGAGTAGAAAGGGAAGTCTTGTCTAGTGAATGCTTCAAAAAAAGATGGGTGAATGTAGCAAGGATGGCACGTGTGAATGACGGAGCCACCTTGAGCATAACACTATAAAAGAGTAAAAAAAAAATCCAGACAAAAAACAAAAAGGCAAAAGAGAGTCACTTACTGTTATAGTTTCTGTAATGACAATATTGACCAAGGCTACCGTGGTCTTTTCCGTAGGCTTTTCTTTCCACGGCTAAACCTATACTGTCCTCCCCTCTTTTTACACGAGAACATTACTGTGTGATACACGATCCCTATTGATCGCTTTTTTTTTCTCGATCCCTTTTGATCGAACTCCCCCCTTTTTCCCTTCCTACGATCCCTTTTGATCGACACACCCCTATTGTTTTTTTCCCCTTCCCCCTCCAAAAAAGAAAAGCTCTACATTGTATCTGTCCCATCTTTGTTGAGCCCTGTGTGGCTAATAAAAGAAATGTATCTATCTATCTATCTATCTATCTATCTATCTATCTATCTATCTATCTATCTATCGTGAAGGCGCATGGCTCAGTGGTTAGAGAATCGAGCTTACGATCGCAAGGTTGTGAATTCGAATCCCTGACCGGGCTGTGTGTTGTGTTCTTGAGCAAGACACTTTATTTCATGTTGCTTCAGTTCACTCAGCTGTATAAATGAGTTGCGACATCAGAGGTGCCAAGCTGTATCGGCCTTTGCCTTTCCCTTGGATAATACTGGTGGCGTGGAGAGCGGAGACCGGTATGCACGGGCGACTGCTGGTTTTCCATAAACAACCTTGCCCAGACCTGTGCCTCGGAGGGTAACTTTCTAGGTGCAATTCCATGGTCAGTCATGACCGTAGGGGGGTCTCAACACACACACACACACACACACACACACACACACACACACACACACACACACACACACACACACACACACACACACACACACACATATATAAATATATCTGATCTGTCAGAGTTTCTACAGCTGGATGCCCTTCCTAACGCCAACCACTCTTACGTGCCATCGGCAATGGCAACGACCTCACTCGAATGCGTTTTCACGTGCCACCGATGTATATATATATATATATATATACATACTATATACGCACACATATATATGCATATATGTGTATATATATATATATTGTTACAAACACCCGCACGCGAAGCACCTCGAACGAAGAGAAAACTCTCTCGCGCGCGAACGTCGACGCTCAGTGAGTCGGGATGTTCGCCACGACTAAGCCCAGGCCGGAGCACGTAACGAAGACAACAGGCAAAAGGAGGAGGAAGAAATAACACGGAGACCATACGTTGGGTAGTGGAACTAACTTTTTTCTTTTTACATCAAACAATACATCATCAATACAACACATAGCATTGCGTAACAATTCAAATAACATTTAACAAAGGTTTCAGAACATTGCATAATCACAAGTTTACAATCAAGAGTTCATATATATCAAGTCGAATTAAAAGTTCTTTCACTTCGTTGTTTTTCTTTTCCATTAACAACATATCACAAAGTTCTTTCTTTTCTTTTCCACCCGTCAACATCACAGTTAACGAAATCTCTTTTTCTTTTTACATGTAACAAAGTTCTCTCTTAGAAAGAATATTTACACAAACCTTTACTGCACGGATTTCCTTTCTTTCAAAAATCCTACTATAATCAAGAAGTGACCAACTACAATCTTTTTTTTTCTTTCGCCTGCCACACAGTTCCATCTCTCTGATTCCTCTCTCTCTGATTCCTCTCTCTCTGAGACTCTATGCATTTCTGCTGACTGGTATTCTAACCATAGCCTCTCTCTTTCTCAGCCTCTGTCTGTCAGACTCTCTGTTCATCTTCACTGGCTGACGTTCCTCATTCAACTTCCTGGCCAACTCGACTGGCCAACCTCCTCGCGCCAATTCCCATATTTATCACAAATACCGTAGTTCAATAGTGATACCTTACTCCCCCCCCCCAAAGCTGGGTCAGTTCAGTACAATTCCTATCTTGTTTTTCTGAAATTTCGCTGACCGGAAAGGGTCAGCGATCACTCCTACGCTAAAAATAGCTGTGGTT
>NC_142933.1:76111646-76114146 GCF_046866305.1 Octopus bimaculoides
CACACAAACTCATGTACATGGATACACACTGCGTAAACCCTATCATACACATGGCACACGGTTTCAATGCATATTCTTGCTCATTGTGATATAATTTTTAATTCAGAAAAATTATCAGAAAAAATAGATTAATATAAAAACAAAACAAAACAAAAACGTACTTGCTTCGAATACTTCTCCATTTCTACGTAATGTTTTATTCAACATAAGGCGGTGCTCTAGCTTGGCCGTAGTCACATGACTGAAAAAAGTAAAAGAATAAAAGAATAGAATTGCAAAGAACATTTTTGCTAGATTTCAACATTCATCATGTTCCCTTTCTGGATATTAACGTTATTTAAATATTATTCATTTAGTAAACCGTTTTGCTAGTGTTCAACAATTCATAAATAATCGATCTCTGGAGGTAGGTTGAACGATATTCGTTTATTGATTAAAATATTCCTTGTTTATCGATCTTTTGCATTCCGAAAGAAGACAATACACTAACATTTCTTTTACCTTTGAGTCAATTACCCAACCATTAATAATATAATTAGATCAACTTGATTGATTTTATGTATAAATATAAGACCTCTTTCTCACCACTCTCTCAAAACATACATACATATGTAATGTAACACAATACGATAAAGTATAACATTATACACACTCTCAAACACATGTATGTGTATGTATGCGTATGTGTGTGTATTTATTTAAAACTGAGGCTTCATTCTGTCACTACTCAGAATTCCTTGACATGCCCAATCCTCTAGGTGACAACAGGCTTGCACATAGCCAGAAGCAGTCAGTTCTGAAATTTGACGAATCAACAGTTTGGAATGAATAAACTCTGTTGCTGCACGTATTGACAGCTATGTTTCCCTGTTCCCCATTTGCAGATAAAGATATATACGTGTATGTGTTCGCTTCACATACACATGTGTATATATATATATATATATATATATATATATATATATATATATATATATATAAAAGATAATAAGAGTGAAAAAACTACAGAAGATTTGTGTTACATAGTTAAAGTATATATTTAAATTATGTCAGAAAAATGTTAGAAAAATGTTAGAAAAATGTTAGAAAATCTTTTTGGTATATAAACATTGTATTTTGAGAAATAACCGGTTTCGTGTTGTCTTTTCAAATTTCTCTACTTCATTGTGTCGTGTTCGCTCCAGTCTGACACAATGAAGTAGAGAAATTTGAAAAGACAACACGAAACCGGTTATTTCTCAAAATACAATGTTTATATACCAAAAAGATTTTCTAACATTTTTCTAACATTTTTCTGACATAATTTAAATATATACTTTAACCATGTAACACAAGCCTTCTGTAGTTTTTTCACTCTTATTATCTTTTATACATCCAACCACGTGCTTTCACATACCAACTTTCTCACCTATATATATATATATATATATATATATATATATACGAGATCTGATCAATAAGAATCCGGAATGTTGCCATATTAACAAAGCTAAAGCAAGCGGAGTAAAGCTGCTTGGCAAAGATTGACCTTGAACTCTGCTGTGCATACGCACTAAGTTTTAACGTTCTAGCTATGTATTAGGTTCCCACCGTTTTTTTTAAATAAAAAATTTTTTTAAAGGTTTAATAAAAAATAACAACTAATTAATCGATAATGTATTCACCCTTGTTGTTTACAACTTCTTCCCAACGTTCAACAAGATTTTCAATACCTCGCTGGTTTCGACTCGAAAAATTGATTCAACCCTTATATATATAACTCATCTTCAGGGTCATGGTTTAAAGATAGACGAAATTCCATGTGAAAGGACAGCTGGATTGTAAAAGAAAATTCAAATGTCTATGTATTATGAGCATGAGCGTTGACTATATAAGGGAACTGTTATTGTGTATATATATAAAAAAAATGTAAATAAGTCGGAACAATTTGTTGGCCTTTTATGGTATTTTAAAAAAATAATTGTTTATGTTATATAATATTATGCTATATTATATTCATAGTATATCATTTAATATTATAATATAAATAAATTATTGGATTGTCAATAATATCTCTCTATTGAATTTATCTTTGTAATTGCATTATACCCATATTTATATGGTATTCAACTGACGTACCATTGAATTGGATATTTAACACATCCCTTTGAAGGATCTCTTTTCCACAGTTTGTTACTATATACACGCACATATATATATATATACATACATGCATATATATATATATACATATATATTTGTATATATATACACACATACATATATGTATATATTCACCCACATATATATATATATGTATACACACACACACACACATATATGGACCGCCGAAATCTACAATTTGTTCTCATTTTATCGCCATAGATATGTGAAAGTCAAAGTAGAGATCATGAAGATGAAAAGTAAAGTCAATTCTACCAGATTCTGGATTTTGAATGAGAAGGGAAGTGACTTAATGTTGGTTTAAAATTTTGACACGGGGCCAACAGTTTCGGAGTAG
>NC_142933.1:76124146-76221646 GCF_046866305.1 Octopus bimaculoides
ATGGTAATGATGATTCTTTCAAGTTTGTTGTTTATTTAGTTTGGACATTTGTTGCATGATTATTTCTTTTCGAGTTTAATTCAAACCAATTCCTTTGTTAATCACTAAAAATTTAGCTGTTTCTTATTTCTTTATTGCCCACAAGGGGCTAAACATAGCGGGGACAGAAAAGGACAGACAAAGGGATTAAGTCGATTACATCGACCCCAGTGCGTAACTGGTACTTAATTTATCGACCCCGAAAGGATGAAAGGCAAAGTTGACCTCGGCGGAATTTGAACTCAGAACGTAAAGGCAGACGAAATACTGCTAAGCATTTCGCCCGGCGTGCTAACGTTTCTGCCAGCTCACCGCCTTTAGCTGTTTCGTTTGATGCTACATTGTGGAATTGAACCCGAAACGACGCGGTTGCAAAGTGAGATTCTTGACTACATAACCACACCCGTTAGGGAATTTTTTTAATTAATACATCAAGACAGAAAAGTTACATCTTTTCCGATAGGCTTGCAAACTTAAGAATTATATCTAGAGATATCTCTCATTATTTGCCAAAAAATGTATAATCGAAAATCTATCCCCTAATGCTGTAGCAATCGATTTTACACATTGTAATCTATCTGATTGTCTGATAGCCCTTGAGCAATTTAGATTCTGTTGTTTGAAAATGATGTTTTTCTCAAATTTCGAATATAGATCTAAAATCCGATCTGTTTAAAGTAATTCACCTCTAAATCCTAAATAGCTGAAAGATCTATTTGCTATCGTTGATAAAGTAGATTTACTGGTTTTGAAGATAATCTTGTCTGGTCAAATTCCTATTGCCTGTTGCAAAGGAAAACTGAATTTCATATTTCATTTCAGTAGACAATTAAATTTGACAACTAAATAGACTGACTTCTTGCAGGTTTTAGGAGCAAGGAACAGATAGCAGGTTTGTATACCCAATTATATATATACACACACACACACACACACACACACACACACACACACACACACACACGCACACACACACACACACACACACACACACACACACACACACACACACACACACACACACACACACACACATATATATATATATATATATACATATATATATATTAGGCGCAGGAGTAGCCGTGTGCTTACCAACCACATGGTTCTGGGTTCAGTCCCACTGCGTGGCACGTTGGGCAAGTGTCTTCTACTATAGCCTCGGGCTGACCAAAGCCTTGTGAGTGAATTTGGTAGACGGAAACTGAAAGAAGCTCGTCGTATATATGTATGTATATATATATGTATGTGTGTGTATATGTTTGTGTGTCTGTGTTTGTCCTCCCAACATTACTTGACAACCAATGCTGGTGTGTTTATGTCCCCGTAACTTAGCGGTTCGGCAAAAGACACCGATAGAATAAGTACTAGGCTTCCAGAGAATAAGTCCTGGGGTCGATTTGCTCGACTAAAGGCGGTGCTCCAGCATGGCCGCAGTCAAATGACTGAAACAAGTAAAAGAGTATAAAAGAGTAAAAGAGTATGCATATATATATATATATATATATATATATATATATATATATATATATGTGTGTGTGTGTGTGTGTGTGTGTGTGTGTGTGTGTGTGTGTGTGTGTGTGTGTGTGTGTGTGTGTGTGTAACGTAACAGTTTAGAAAAAAACATTGGTTTCATATCTAACGTGAACTAGAGATCTCTTCAGTTTCTCTAAACGATAACTGTCCTCTGCAAAGAATGTTTTTTTTAAACACAAGAACGCCGGTGATAGTTCAAGTCCTCTTTAAAAATTATAGCCGGGCGAATTGCATTCTTTCCTTTGATAGCTAGCTTTTCCAATTTTAAAGTAAAAATTTCCGAAAATGTGGACAACCCCCTACGGTTTCGTTCCTGGAGTTCAGGTAGCCTTCTAGCTCATGTGAGTTCATAAAGATTATATATCTTTCTGTCATACACAATTTACATAATCTTGTTCCATTGCGATAGGGTCCACTAGTTTCCAGTAATTTCACCTTTAGGCGTCATACTTTTGCTGCGAGTGTCGTTGTGTTGCGTCTCTCCGGGACTCTGAAAAAGATCTGTGGTTATTCAGGTGAATTTTAAATTTGGATTCAGAAGATCCAACACAAATTTTAGTGTGTGTCCCTGTGTTGGCATTGATGTAACTGATATTTGTGCTGCTTCTGTTTGAGGCTACCTTTGCTTGGTACACTTTAGCCTTGGTGTTACATCGGCTGCCCACTGGGCATTCATTTCTAATCCAACATGAACAACCTGCTTCTGTCCATGGCTTAGGAGTGCTAAGTAATTTTTTTCTTAACATTGGGTGCACAACTGAAAGAGATTCTTAAATTATGTCTATTAAAGATCTTTTTATATTGTGTCACCGCGTGAAATGCTTATCAACCAACCTAATAAAAAAAATCTTACCTACGCATGTCCGGACGTTTAAGGAGAGCGGGGAGCGAACCATAAAGTCTTGCGGTGGCGTTTCGTTTTATGGTTACTCACTCCTGGTGTACATACTATTTGGTCCTTGAACCCGCTGGCCGCTAGTGCCTCATTGTAAGCGGGAGCCGCTGCGTCGAAAATATCTTTATTTGAAGTTAAGATCGAGATCCGTTTACTGATACCTTTTATTAGGTTTTTGAACACTATGGGTGGGTGGCAGGAGGCTGTATAAATGTATGATAGCCTATCATTCTGTTTGCAGTATGGTCTGTAGGTGCCACTATCTAAATCAAGCTTTATATTTGAGGAATATATAGATTATTAATGACACTAAAATTGCTCTGTGTATATAAAAAAGCGGAATATCTAAAATGTCAGTTCGATAATACTTTAGAATCTAACCATGATATTTATATTTTTATCTTTGAAATGTATTTTTCAAAGATGGAATATTAGACTTAATATTTCTGAATCTAACTTGCAATATTTTCAGATACTTTTGAAGCATTTAAAATAAGCGAAATTTAATCATACAGTAAAAACTCAATTCAAATAATTACGTAAACAATGAGATCGATTATTTTGGTTTTGCACTCTAATAAATATCATTATCTGAAGTAGGTACGTAATTTTATGCTGGCATTCATGCCAGAACTTCAATTATACTTTTAATAGAGTATAGCGTATATAATCCTTCTAAAATTGGAGCAGATCACTTTTCAAATAATATATTCAATATATTTACATGATGTTGCAAGTGGTGCGTTGAAGATAGTATCTTCAAGATAAGGGTTAAGCGCATTATTTATTAACGTACTATGTTTTTATCATTCTAAGCTTACTAGCGCATCGGAGGCGATGGAATTTTTGATATTTATTATATCGCTTCATGTAAGTACGTAGTTGCTTGAAACTATATATATATAGTTATAATTTTTTTTACAAAACACATAGATAGCGTAGAAGTGGTCAAGTTGAACCTGAGGCGTTAGATAAGTATAGTGGATAGAATGGCAACAGTTCAAATCAGGTAGACTACGATTAACACATACATATACGGGTTTAGTTAAAATAAAATAAGGATCGTCCTAGCGGAAACATATATTGATATATTAGAGATATAAAAATATATAGAAATATAAAAATATATGAATACTAAAAATATACTTGGACAAATAGGTATGTAGATATATAAGCATACTAAAAATAGAATATGGAGAAAAATAATAGTGGAATATAGATACAAAAGGTTTTTTTTTAAAGAATTAAAATATGGTATAGTAATAGGCATTAAAAGAGTTTTGGGTTACATGTTAGAAAAATGCTCTTAGGAATTATATCAAAGATAAAATGATCATCTAATTAACACGTGCTCTCCGATAAAACGGGCAACATTTACTCAATGCCTTGTGATACCTATGATAACCTTATTTTGAAGGAATTAAATACCAACTATAAACGTGAAAAGGATATTAATAAGATACATTATAAACTCATCTCAAATTTGAGCCTACAAGACAGAGTTGAATTATACGTACTAAGAACTCTGGAACTAAATACCTCCTTAATACCAACTTGTTCCTTAATACCAAACCAATCTCGTTGAGCTGATCTATCATCGAAAGCAATCCAGTTGTGATTAAGCCACCTTTCTTAACGAGGTCTAAGTGTGTCTGTGAAAGCGCGTTACCGTATAGCTAGGTTATTCGACATTCGACTCCCGGGTATATTGACTCAGAATTTCGTATTGTCCCAAATCCACCTAGTTAAAAATGAATTACATCTACTGCAGAATGGATCTTAGCCGACTATTAGCTTCAAATATTGGTTACACATTATGGCATAGGGCCAGAAATTTGGGGGGAATTGAGTTCTGGAGTGGATTACATCGACCCTAGTACTCGATTGGTACTTATTTTATCGACATCAGAATGATGAAAGATAAAGCCAACTTCGGCAGAATTTGAACTCAGAATGTAAAGACGGAATAAATGCCGCTATATATTTTGCGCGGTGTGCTAACAATTCTGCCATCTCGCCGCCTTACCAATAATAATCCTTTCTGCTAAAGGCACAAGGTCTGAAATTTTGGGGGAGGGGACTAGTCGTTTACATCAACCCCAGTGTTTCACTGGTACATAATTTATCAACTTCGAAAAGAATGAAAGGTAAAGTCGACCTCGGCGGAATTTGAACTCAGATTATAAAAACGGACGAAATGCCGCAAAGCATTTCGTGCTAACGATTCTGCCAGTTTGCCATCTTACTGATAATTATAGCATTGGTTTCAAATTTTGGCATAAGGCCAGCAATTTCAAGTGACGGGGTAAGTCGATTACGTCGACCCCACTACCCAATTGGTACTTATTTTATCGACTGCGACAAGATGAAAGGCAAAGTCGATCTCGGCGGAATATGAATTCAGAACGTATAGACGGAAAAATGCCGTTAAGTATTTGGCCGGCGTGCAAACAATTCTGCCAGCTCGCCGCATTAATAATCCTTTCTACTATAGACACAAGGCCTATACATACATACATACATATCTATCTATTGCACATAAGTTTTTGCACATTTACATACATATAAGCACATACACACGCAGACATTTGTATGTGTATGCATAAGCCACTTGGTCGTAAATGAGCTTCTCAACAATAGAGCCATGCCGAGAAAGAAATGTAAAATATTGTCAAAAGCTTACAAGAAAAGATAAAACGGTAAAATGAATAACCATTCCTGTGGGTGATAACTGCATGACTCCACAGTGTGGTCAAATTAAATAAAAATATTCAGATAATAGGTTAGATTACTGCGTTTCATCATGATATATGCTGTAGCATGCAGGAAGTGCATTGTGTATAAAAAGTAAAACGGGAATATTACTTACCAGATAGACTGGAATGAAAATAAGGAGTTTATGAAATTTCAACATGGTGAAATATTGGATGCAAAACAACAGGCTGTGTAGTCATGTCCTTCATATCCTCATGTAATGGGTGACACCTTTTGTCACCAGTATTATCTAAACCAATCGACTAATTGTCTTTCAACCATTTTGAATATGTAAGTGGAAATTCAAAAGCAAGCTACTCTTAAGTCATTTACACAAGGGCCCGGGAACAGGGGGTGCAGCGGGTGCACCTGCGCCCCCTAGAATTTTCAGGGGGTGCAAGATCAAAATTTTCATCCCCTACATAATCTTACCAGTTTCAGAAAAAAAGTGTCTAAAATCTATCGGTATAAAATGTTTATTTCGATCTCGTTTCAAAACAAAGAAAAAATAAATAAATAAATAAATGAAAGTGATGAAGCTGGCATAAAATTCCCTAGGGAGTTTAGGACCACTAATTTCTGAAGGAAAGTAGCGTCAAAATACAAAAAAATAAGTGACAATAACAACAGTAGCAGCAACAATAACACCAACAAAACCAGCATGTATAGTTAATTTTGAATATATAGTATTACATGAATTACTGAAGATAGCTCCCACCCAGTTTCTGTCTGTCAATACTTCTCTCCATCTTTCAGAACCACTCCCAAATTCTTTGTAATTGGTGTTGCTAAAGACTTAAAACATGGTTGAATGGATTCGACCGTTTGACCCCAGTCTAAAAATAAAACCCCTTCAAGGAATGGAATTTCAACCATGTTTCGTGGTCTGCTACCACAACAGCTCCTTTACAGGATCCAGTTAGCTCAAGACATCATCAGGAGGAACCACGTCCGGTTTCGGCCCCTACTCCTCTACCGTTTTGACGTGGCGGGGCCCACCCCCTTTCGGAGGTGTCTTCAGCTCTGGTGTTGGGTGCATGTCTTCTTTCACTGTTTGTGACTGTTCTAATTCAACTGTGGGATGTCCCTCGCTATGGTTATTTTCCAGGAGGTTCTGGCCACACGTCTTACGGTTCATCAACCCGCGTTGTTGAATTACTTTTTTCCGACATACCTTCCCTTGGTGGATTAGGATCCAGTTAGCTGAAGATATCATCAGGAGGAACCACGTCCGGTTTCGGCCCTTACTCCTCTACCGTTTTGACGTGGCGGGCCCCCCTCCCTTTCGGAGGTGTCTTCAGCTCTGGTGTTGGGTGCATGTCTTCTTTCTTCTATTCCCTGGCCTCTTCGATGCAGCATCAACGAGTGTCAGCGTCCGACTGATCGTCATGTCAATTTTGTTCGTCGTCGCCTTTGAATTTGGTGGTCATTCTTGATACCTCGTTGTCGAATTTTTTATAACTTGCTGCGTCTTGCTGCTTGACCACTGCCTGGGTAAGTGCTTTTTTTTTTCAACTCCAACTTTAGTCTTGATTCACCTTTTCATTAAATCTTTACTTTCCTTAGGAAATAGTTTCCTTTTAGCGTTACTACTAACAAATCGTATCTTAAAGACGTAGTTTAGGCAGAATGCCTTATATATTGACGACTTTCATTTTTTTATCTTGCCTTAATTCTGTCATATTATTAATCAAAAGTCTTCCTGCGTATATATAAAATAGTATCTGCGTTATATGTGTTTCCGATACTGTCCTGCTTTTTCGTTTTATATAGAAAACGTTGATTTAATTAGTTTGATAAGTGCCTCTGCACGAAACTCTCGAACCTTCAGTCACTATGTAACTTTCTCCGATCAATAAATCTATACTTATTGAGACTGACTCAACATAAGTTCTATTTTTCATGTTTGAACCACTACGCCTCTGATGAGAACCCAATAATGTTTGAAAATCGATTAAGGTTGTTCATCTTTTTTTCAATCTACGGAGAAATGGTTAAATTTGCCCTCTTTATAAATACACGTTATATATATATATATATATATATATATATATATATATATATATATATATATATATATATATATATATATATATATGTATATATATATATATATAGACCACGATAATCGGCTCGGGATTCTCCCCAATGACTTTACTAAGGTCACTCGGGGCCCCAATTCGCCGTGAAACCATTTGGTAGCTGGTATCGTTACGAGGTCTATTTATATTTACCCACTTCTCTACCTGTAAAGTAAGCTCTCCTCCAGTTATATGGTTTTACCGTATATTATCATATATATATATATATATATATATATATATATATATATATATATATATATATGTATATATGTGTGTGTGTGTGTGTGTGTGTGTGTGTGTGTGCGCGTATGTGTGTGTGTGTATATATATATATATAGTGAGAGAGAGAGAGAGAGAGGTAGGTAGGTACATATGCAAGCACACATACACGCACGCATATATATACGAATGTATGTATTTGTGTGTCTGAATGTCACCCCACCATCGCCTGATAACTAATGTTGATGCGATTATGCCCCTGTAACTTGGCGGTTCGAAAAAAGAGGTGATAGAATTAATACGAGGCTTCCAAAGAATAATTCCTGGCGTTGATTTGTTCAAATAAAAGATGGTGCTCTAGTATAGCATATCGTTTTTTGAAGCATATTGGATGGGACGTCATGTTGCTGGTTTTGCCAATAAAAACACAAGCACTATTTATTTGATGTTCACTATTTGTTTTTCAGGTTTTTGTTCGACCAGAGTTCTTTTGTTACAATTCAGTAGCCTTATATGTGGTTCTATAATTATTTTTTCTTTCTTGTGTCTGCCCTTTTTAATCATCTGCCATGTTGTATTCAACAGAAATTCAAAATCTTATGGGAAACTTCGTAAATCTTGTAAGGGAACTTGCTGAAGAATGCAGTGCAGAAGTAAGTCAGTGGTTTAAGCGTCGGGACAATTTCCTCTCTGATACAACTCAAAATGAAATTTTAGAGGCATATGCTCATAACATTTTACATGAGATCAAAATAAAAGTAGAAAATTCCAGATTTATTGGCATTATATGTGATGGTACCACTAATTGCTCTGGCATGGAACAAGTATCAATCACTGTCCGGTACGTTTCTGAAGACCTGAATGTCAATGAGGATTTTCTAGGTTTTTATAATCCCCCTGACTTCTCTTCGAAGACACTGACTAAGATTTTTCTAGATATTTTTTGTCGCCTAAACATTTCACTTGACTCAAAGCTATGCTGTTTTTCATTTGATGGTGCAAGTACCATGAGTGGAAACATTTCAGGTGTACAAATGCGATTGAAAAATTTGTTCCCAGGTACATATTTTGTACACTGTGGAAACCACTCTCTAGACCTTGTCCTCCAAAAAGTTAGTTCTAAGTTTACCTTTGTAGCTGATGCACTGAACTTTGTTCATCAACACGCCATTTTTGTAAAAGTCACCAAAAAGAAAAGCACAATAGACAAATCTTTGTGGTGAGAATGTCATCATGTTGCAAGCAATGTGTCCAACTCGGTGGTGCATTAGAGCAACAGCACTGAAATGAGCAGAAAACAATTATAAGAATATTCAAAATTTTTTGCTTGACCTTCTTAATGACTCATCGTTAAGAGCAACAACAAAGGCTACTGTTAAAGGGCTGCTAAAACAATCTGGCAAAGCTTCCACTTTGTTCGGCATTAAAATCGCTGGGGATATATTTGGGGTATGTGAGCCAGTGGCACGTAGCTTACAGCGTCCAGGCACGACAGCCGGTGATTGCTTGAAATTGATTGAAAAGTTGAAAACCTCTCTTCCAAAATTGAGAAGTGAGAAGGTTTTTGAAAAATATTTTGATGAAGTATCCTCTTCTGACTTGGTGAAAATACCCAACATTTCGCGATCTAAAAATACACCACTGCGCTTTAGGCACACAACAACTACTGAAGAAGTTGCTCTTTCTGTCACCGATGACTGGCGTCGGCAATTTTTCTCTATAGTGGCTGTCATCGAAAATGAATTGACTCGCCGGTTTCAGCAACAGGGAATACGTGTACGCTCTGAGCGAGTGGAGTTGCTGTTGTCAGCAGTCGATTGTGGAGTATTTAACTTTGAAAAGGCACATCTACCTGCTTCTTTTGATTTGCTCTTACTGTCATCTCAAATCAAACTTCTTGCTAGCCTATGGACGGAAAGGGAAAATTTGCCTAAATTATTTAATGACATAGTTGATAAATGGAGAGTGTCTGATGCTATTTTTCGTTCTAGTATGCCACAAGTGTTGGCGTTAATGCAGCTTGTCTTGTCTTCACCTGTATCTGTTGCATCAAGCAAAAGAACATTCAGTGCACTTCGCCATTTGAAGACCTGGCTCCGTACCACAATGACACAACACCGTCTTTCACATACGATGAAAACACTTTGCACACCCTCATGAAACAAAACGTTTCATTAACAAAACGTGTGAGCATAGGAAAACTTTTGAAATATGTTGATACAGTTTTTTTCATATACGTGTGTATTATGGAGTGATGCAAAAACTCGGCTTACTTCCATTTTAACACTTCTTATAGCTTCATTATTTCTTGGTAAACTGACATTTGAATGTTCAGAGAAAACTTCAAAAGTAACTATTAGTGGCTTCTCTTCAAGATGAACAAAATTTGGCATCATGCTGTTATCAAGTACCTGTAGAAAAAGGATTTAGTCCCCAAGGACATGTTGATATATCGGAGGATGATGCTCCAGTTTTATCAACAGTGCAAAGCTGATTAACTGATTTGAGCAGAGATAATTTTTAGAAGACTAATGATCTGAACAGTCTGCAACTGCTTCCACTGGAGAAAAAATATAAATTGCTAATGTTATTAGCATATCACGTGTGAGGGCTGAGAATATTCTACACAATAAATTTGGCATGATGAAAGTTTCTGCTTGGTGGGTGTTGCTTCTTCTGACACCTGATTAAAAGGGCACCAGGCTGATCACATTTCGATAATATCTGACATTGCTTGAGGCAAATCCAGTTTCCTTAAATGTGTTGGGTTTATCATTTTGAGTTAAAGAATAAGAGATAATCAACACTTACTCTCAAGAAGGTCATCAAGATCGTTTAATCTGCAGGGAAGGTGATGGCCTCAGTATTTTGGATTGCAAAAAGCATCGTGTTTATTGACTACTTTCAAAGGCTCTCACCGTCAATGGAGAGTGCTGTACTGTGCCACCTTTCTAAGGCAGTTGCGAAAGGCTATCAAGGCCAAACGCAAGGAAAACTGTTGAGTATGTTTTTCTTTCATCGAAACAAATACTCCAGTGCACAAGTAATTGGTTTCGATGGCTGCTGTGTGTGATTGGCTTTGAACTGCTAAGCCACTCTCCCTACTCTAGTGATTTGACCTCATCTTATTATCTATATCCCCTACATATATATAAAAAAAAAAATACTCGGCTTGGAACCAATATCATAGTGATGATGTCTTATCAGCTGTTGAAAACTTGTTTAACTAACAGGATAGCTTCTTTTCCAAGGCAATCGAAGCAATGAATCGCTGAAAGAAGTATGTAGATATCTTTTCTGTTTGATTTTCACTTTTCAATTGTCTCAATTTTATTCCAATTTCAAAATTGTGTATTGTTCACATGAACTAAACCAACAGTATGTTTATCCAACATTTCACAAAACTTTATTAAAAGTTCTATCGTTGAATGTTTTAACATTGTAATGTTGTCACCTTGTATAAAATGCCAGCTTCCACATCCTGTTCTCTGATGGAGGGAAAATGATCAAACTTTAAACCTCTGTTACAGTTTTCTAAAGTTTTTCTGGAATAAGTGAATAGCATCAGATTCAACGGGAAAAATTACACCAATATATCAAATTTGAAAATTTTCGCTTAATTTTAAAATTTCAAAAGGTGAAAAGATCCTAATATTTAAAAATGAACTTCATTTGGTCACATTCTATGAGAATATATTGGTCAGCCTGTTAACTTTCCAGTCGATCCTCATAATAATAAAAGTTATTATTATTGAACATTTGTTTGTTTTGATACCCAAATTAGAAAACTCCACCTTGTTTGTAAAACTTTTGGGTACTACAAAAGTGTGAACCCGAGTTATGAGAGTGCGCATGTCACAAATTTGTGCGTGCACGCGCTTTAGTTGTAAGTAGTCGATTTTAGCTCAGAAGGCAAATGACGAGATGCGCAGATTCGCGCTACTTGCTGTAAAAGGAGCGGGGTTATCCATGTAATACAAAAAGAAAATTGCAGATAAGTTGAATATAAAAGTGAAAAATAATCATTGAATAGTGAAAAAACATTCATCTCCCCTAACTTTAAACCCTAACTCTAAACCTAACCCTAACCCTAAACCCTAATCATAATCCCTAATCCTTAATAAAATATGGGAAAAGCTGGAGATGAATGTTTTGAAAACATTCTGAACTATCTTTCAGAATGGTTTACTTTTCAATGAAATATCATTTTGTTATTTTTCATGTTTTTATTCAATTAATCTGCAATTTTCTTCTTGTATTAGATGGATAACCCACCCTCCATTTACAGCAAGTAGCGAGCGTCTCGTTTTTTACCTGAGTGCTAAATTCGACTACTTACGACTAACGCGTGCGCATGCGCAAATTTGTGACATGCACACTCCCAGAACTTGGATCCACACTTCTCCAGTAGTGCCAAATTTTGGAACTGAGTTTGCACCCCCTAAGCAAATTTTGTTCCCGGGCCACTGCATTTACACAGCATTCAGTAAATCTAGCAGTTAATTTTTTCAGCGAAATACCTTACAATGCAAAATCAGCAATTCTTTACTCAGATTTTCAGCTGCTTAAAATCACAAGACATTTTAAACTGAACAATAAATCATTTAGCAGACTATATTTCCACCAGATTGAAAATACGTACGCTATTTTCTTTTTCGTTCAATTAACTCTTCTGTTCAATTAACTCTTCGAACACGTGACTCTCAAATGAAACGTTAACTCAAACACATTCATTAAATAATATTTTCTACAACATTGAATTTGTTGTAATAATGACACACCCTCCCACGTGACGCGTAGAATGAGTCAATATAAGTAAGGTGACGTCGGCCGGTATCGAGAGAAGTAGAATGTGTTGATAGTCGTGTTTTCGCTGATATAATAATTATACTGTGATACTCAGTGGACGTTATAACGATCCAACCTTTTGAGGATAATAACACTACAACTAGGGGTTGTACAGTGCCAGACGACTTCGGAATATAACAATATCTGTCAGAGCGACAACCGTTGTATAAAGACAGATACAACAGTGGTAAAAGACCGCTTTGTAATTGTGGCGACGAGGATAAACCTATTCACATGGAGTTAATAGACGCTCGAAGAGGATTTAAGCAATTTACGAGAAATTGATAAACTCGACGAGGATTAACCGATTCACCTGGAGTTAATAGAAACTTATAGAGGAGTTAACAAGCATTCACTTAATTTATCTGGTACAGAGAGGATAGAACTATTTAATTTATGGGATACACCCATTAGTGTTTTGTGTAGAAATATAGTCGTCTCAGTCGAAGGTCCAAATGAGGTCGAAAGTCCGAAGCAAAAAATTGCAGTAAAATATGAAATACCCGTATGTAGGCCAAAAAGAAATGTACGTTCGCAGTAATAGACCAGGTTAACAAAAAACTGGAAAGTCTTGGTATAACTGAAAAGAATGACCACGCAGACTGGGCAGCACCGACGGTTTACGTGAAAAAGAGGAATGACAAACGAAGAGTTTGTACAGATTTTCTAACATGGGTGAACGATTTGTTAGTTACACATGCACACATTTGTTAAAAATTAACACACATCATGGCTTATAGTAAATTTAAGTGACTTCCCTTTGTTGTGGAGGTAAAGTGTGAATTCTTGCTGCAAAAAGAAAAAGAAAAAGAAAAACCAAAACAAAAACACCAATACTGAGGACAAGTAATTGATGACAATGTAACGCAATTTGTGTCTAGCGAATTTTAAATAATTTTGTGAAATTTTCGCGGTAGAACATATAACTACGGCACCATACCATCTCAGATCTAATGGAAGGCAGAACGCTTTGCTGATATTTTCAAAAGAGCTTTAAGAAAAGCAAATAAGGAGAGCACAATTTTAAAGAGTGTGCCGTGTAACATCAAATCCGAATACATCAGCAGGTAGCTCACCAGTGGAACTAATGTTTGCAAGGAATGTAGAGTCATTTTTTGATAAATTACTACCTGGCAAGAAAAGAAAAAGTACTAGAGAAGACATAGCAAGATTTTTTTAAAGTTGGTGATAAGGTGTATATGAGGACATACAAAAATGGAAATCAGAAATAAGAAGAGGGCGAAATTACCAAATACATACGTAAAATGATGTATTGAGTAAAAAGTAGAAATGGCATACAAAAGAGACACAGGAACCAACTGAAAAGAGATTCTTGGAAAGCGAACCAAAGAAGTTGGAGGAACCCATGGAATTGTACGATACGTTCCAAGTACCAACGCCAGTGCAGGTGATTGAACCTAGGCGTACAAGTGAGAGGAAAAGAAAAATTCAGAGTTCCTGAAAATTGATGCCAAGAGAAAACATTAAATCGTTCGAAAAACAAAAACTAAAAAATGGGAGGTAGGGTGAATAAAAATAGTATTGCTAAATAAAATGACACTTCCTAAGAAAAACTTAAAAGGGGAGATGTAGGGAATTAGTAATAATGGTACACCTCTGCCACGTGATGAGTGGAATGAATTAGTCACTATAAGTAAGGTGACGTCGGCCGGTATCGAGAGAATACGTAGAGTACGTGTAAACTGTGTTGATAGTCGTGTCTATGCTGATATAGTAATTATACTGTGATACCGAGTAGACGTTATAATGATCCAATCTTTTGGGGATAATAACACTGTACAACTGGGAGTCGTACCATGCTAGATCGAACACATCCTATCTACATCTTCGGAATATAACAACATCTGTCAGAGCGACAACCGTCGTACAGAGATAGATACAACAGTGGCAAAAGACTGCCTTATAACAGAATTGCATATACGCATGGACTCTTTTGACAACATATGCTTATCTAAACTTTTATTAATGTTGTATATTGAAAGTTGTCTAAAGGCAACTTATTGTCGAATTTTTATTTTTTATTTTTTACTCTCGATGTTTTTTAATTTCTAACTTGTTTTCACTGCTATTCTAGAAACATTTGCTGTTTAGCTACTTTAAACTCTAATGCTACTATAGACTGGAACATTTATTTTGCATGGCAAATGGAAATTAACGAAATAACTATTGTTGGTGTCTTTGTGATCATTTATTTTTCACATTGATGACCCCTGATTTTCGAACAAACCATTTTCTTTATTGAACTTTCATGTTTCTGATCTAACAGCAAGTTTCTGATGTAGAGATAATGTTTTTCCAATGGAACATTACAGCACATCTATAAATTCAAGATTTGGTGACTGTGCTTGTTGTATCAACCTCGTTTGAACGATGGAAACATCCTCTTCAATAATTAGAGGCGACAACTCTACCTGGCCGTTTCGACTCGTCACTTATTTTAGTTGACGTATTATATCTAATTAGACTAAGACGGGCATTCATCGTTGCAGAGTTGCCTACCCCTATCCTTATCATTGTAGCTTACTTCCTCCAACAGCTTGTTCAATTAGTAGATACTAAATATCAACAGTTTATCGACTCCACAATGAAGCTTACTGTACAAGGAAGTGTCACCATTCATATGACTTCAGTCATCCTGGTGTTAATAGAAGCAACTTCAAGATATCAAGATATAGCAGACTTCATCCGTAACCAGGCATCACACACCCAGAGTACAGCTCTGGGTGTGTGACTTCGCTCATTTCTTCAAATCCGGAATACTACGCCACTTCAAGAACAATTGTCACAAATACATATCGTTGCTATTATGTTAAACAGTCGTATGTCCAAATTTGACCAAATACATTTTTTTCAATATTTATTTTTACTTGCAATAGCCGGTTGTTTTGGTGAAACTATCGTATCTCCAGCTGCTTCAGATGCCAAGATATGAAAATTGTCAAAGTGTAGTACAACGGTTTTGCTATGGAATGGTGAAACTACATTTTCTTTTTCTGAAAAAGCTACGTTTTGGATTTATGACACTTTTGTATAATAGCAACGATATGGTCTCCATAAAGACACTAAGCAATTGATATCATTGAGGTGACTGTCATGCACTCAACACCAGCACCATCCAAAATTTTTACTCGAACCTTACTTGCAGAATGTTGTTCCTTTTAAATACTGCACAAACAGAGCGCACACAGACCCACACAAAGGCTGGAGTTATTTCCAAGGCGATAATCACGTTGATGACTATTAGACTCTGCAAGACGTATTTTAGAGATATTGTAATGACATCATCTGATGTTTTCCCTTCAGATATAAATGCCTCAATGATTTGCTTATCACATGTTCAACGGCAGTCAAACATCAAGAAGACTTTCGCTTCCTCGTCTAGCAAATGACTATTTGGGGTATACTCCTGAGTTCCAGTAATTGCTTGTTTGGTGCCTTATTTCTGCTTTTCCTCGTTCATGTGGTCGACTAAGATGTAGAACCACTCTGGAAGAGAAAAGCGACAATCATCCGAGATGTTAAGGGAATTTCTAGATCTTATCAACTTCTGTTTATTTGTAGCTGCGGTGAAGTATTCACAACGACTCACCGAATTGCTCAGGAATAGAAAGTGAAAGTTAGCCGAGACTAGAAGCTTACTATTCTAGCTCACTTCAGAGTAGACGCAACACTATGCTTGTTCGTGGATGAAACAGATGTTGCATAACATGTGGGTGGATTATAGTGGCTGGTAGACAATGTAGCGTAGTAACTTTTCTCTTCTCTGTTTTCGATCAATAGAAATCATATAAATCACTTTTTGATGGGAATTGCAAGAAGCTTGTCTCGGTTTGAAGCATTTCTAACACATGCTTGGTGTGGGGAACTTATTTTTGTCCTCTATATAAGTCACCAATGTACTTTTGAGATGCAGAAAAGAAATTATTTCACATTCGATATGTTGATATCAACCGTCTCAAACAACTCTATAAACATCTCAACATATCACTAGCAATCCAGTTTTACCCCCAACAATTTCTGCACTCGTATCTTATCCCATAGTCAGCCAGCACACCAGTAATACCATTTACTCCAGGAACAAGGAATACTAGGATAGGATGAGATTTTCACTGCTCAATCTGTTTTGTGCATTAGCATTCGATTTTCGTTATCTTTTTTTTTTCTTTATATATAGTAATCCATGTCTATTGGGGTTTTCCCAGTTATATAGAAGTAAGCTAATGGAGAAATAGAAGAGAATATTGTCATAGCTGATAAATTCATCTTTCATTAAGTCGAGCAGTTGACTTTTCCAATTTCTCATTTCTGTACTGAAATTACCGAAAACAACTCACAGAACAGAATCAGTCATCAATCCACACACCTTTAAACTTGTTTTAGCTGGCAAACTATAAATCCACCAGGTTAACAGCGTATGCTATCTCTTTATTTTGTTTACTTCTGATCCATTAAATCTTGCACATAACAAACAACACTCAAATGGAACATTAGTTTAAGAAAAAAACATTTAAAGTTATTTTCGAGAACATTAAGTTACAGAAATGTATGAATAATTTCAGCAACACATTATGTTTAAATAATATTTCATTAATGCTCTATATGAAAAATTGTCCAAAGGTAACTGACTTTCAATAAACGGTTATTTTTGTATACATTAGATGTCCATTTTAATCTATATTCCAATACTTTTTTTAAAAACACATACTGTTTGGCTACTTTTAATTGTTGAATCGTCGAAGACTGAAAGAAATCTAATTCTGTGGTCGCATCTGACAAACTGGCAACTACAGGCATGCATACAAACACACGCACGCACGCACGCACGCACACACACGCACAAACACACACACACACACACACACACACACACACACACACACACACACACACACACACACACACACACACACACACACACACACACATGAATATATAACTTTATTGCTGTTATCTTTACGGATCCGCTCAGAGCACTTATAACTACAACTATTCAAATAAATGTATCACAAAGCAAATGTTTTATGATGATATTTATATATTTTGATGATACATGGTATTCTATAGACTATTGTTGAAATGCATCTGTTTTAAACAATAACAGTATTTCATCATAAATGTGCAGTTAAATGTAATATGAAACTATTTCTGATATGTCATGAAATTTATGAAATAAATAAGAAATAATATATTATTGATTATTTGTAATATAGAAGTTGACAAGGAGGTGGAGAACATTAACTCAAATACTGAGGCCTTAAGAAAAGTGATATCAAATACATACGGAGGTATATACATAGACACATGCAGGCATGCATGTATGTGTATGTATGTATGTATGAATGGGTGTTTGTATGCATGGATATGTAAAACATTCGTTTAAAGCTAATGATTAACTCTACTCAGACATTCTCGGTATAAACGATCCAGACATGCATACGCACTCATATTCACACGCACATACACAGACATACACACACATCTGTGATTTGTTGGCAGAATCACGATTGTATGTTCAATAAACATATTTTTCACCTCGCTGGGAGAATAGATGTCGTAATTGAAACAAAAGTCTCTCATAGTCAGGGATAAATAAATATCGAGTCTACTCATCGATTAAGTACGCCTTTTGGGAGATCATAGCGAGCACAACTTTATGGAAAAATCTAAGTATGCTTGGGCTTGGTCTGATCTCATTTATGCAATGGTGCAAAAATTTGTTGTACGTTTTCATTAATTGGAATACAGACAGCGTTCGAGGGATACCCAAAAGAAACCGGAATTTTGCAATATTATTTTATTCACTTTTTACATGTTTATACTTTCATCGCTTTCAAAGTATTATCCATTCGAAGCAATGAGTTGGTCCAGATGGGTTTTCTACTGTTCAAAACAGTCCTGGAACTCATGCGAAGTGATGCATTTTAACGCCTCCGTCATTTTTTCTTCACCTCTTCCAAATCTGCAAAATGTTTTTCTTTAAGAACTTTTTTTCATTCAAGGAACAAAAAATGGTGCAGGGAGCAAAGTCGGATGAATAGGGAGGGTGAGTAAGCTGGCTGATGTCATTTTTGGTTAAAAATTGTCTCATATTCAAGGCAGTGTACTCAGGCACATTGTTGTGATGAAATCAACACTCTCTACTTTGCCATAGGTCGGGGCATTTTCGTCCCACCGCAAACGCTTCAGAACTGCCAAGTAAAATGTCTGGACAATTCTTTTCGCATCGATCAAACAAATCAGCATCACCTTTTGGGGAGCGAGGTGACATTTAATCCTTCCATTGACTTGATTGTTGCTTTGTTTTCGGGTCGTATCCGTAGCAGCAGCGCTCGTCCCCTGATGACCTTCGAAAGAAGGTCCGGATCAACTTCCAACTGTTGTTTCAATTCACAACATGCATTTAGTCGTGACTGCTTTTGATCTTCCTTGAGCAAGCGATGCACATATTTTGCAGCAACTTCTTTCATTCGCAATCCCTCACTCAAAATTCGTTGGCAGGAGCTCCAGGACACACCATTCATATCATCAATTCTTTGGCAGTGGTCCTCCAAGATTAGCTCATGAATTTTTGTGATGTTTTCATTCGTTCGGGATGTCGATGGTGGTGGCCATGAACGATATTGGTCTTCAAGCGAGAAGTAATCATTCCTAAAGCGTGAAACTCGTAAAATTGTGTTTTGCTCATGGTGGCGTCTTTGTAAGCTGTTTGAAGCATGGCAACTGTCTCGGTCGTCATTTACCCCAACAGAAAACAGAATTTCATGGAAGCACGCTTTTCCTTCGTTTCAGCCATCGCAAAAATCGACGAATAGCGGAGAAGCACTGCAAAACGAAGACGTACCACGTGACAATATGACTGAAACCATTAACGCCGGTCGGCAGACTGATGCCTGAGGGTCGTATCAAGAATCTTTAGTGGTGGAAGCCTGAACTATAACGGACTTATCCCACGGACAACGTTTCCGGTTACTTTTGGGTAAATACTCGTACATGAAATGAAATTTGTAAATTTCTAACATTGGCACATTCGAGGGGCTTATAGTGTATTAAATTGACCCCAGCACTTGACTGGTGCTTATTTGATTGATCCTGTAACAATGAAAGGCAAAGTTAGCTACCATCAAGGTTTGAACACGGAATGTAATCTTAATAACGAATGATATATTGTCTACTGTTCTACCGATCCAGCCAACCGTTTATACTTATATCTATGTTTCTATAAATATAATTCATTTTTGCCTTTTGCTTGAGCTTAAAGATAGCTTGTAACACTTGATCAATCACATATATTTTGTTTAAGTAGTGCATAGCGATATGTCAATATTTACTTGAGATAAAAATATTTCTTTTTGCGAAGTAGACACTTCTATCTTGAAATGGTTTTATGTTTCCTGGTATACTTGCATAGGAGAAAACTATGAATAGCATTAATATTGAGCTCCAAGAATTATTGTGTTATTTGATACACCACACTTAACCAAGTAGTAGGAATCATCTTTACCTTCTTCCGAGCTGGAACCTTCGCTTATCACGCTGTAAATTCATAAGCAATACTAAAAATGTATTTTGTATAGAACTGATGTATCCTACTTATTCTGTAGTTATCTGATGTATTTTGAATATTCTCCACCAATGAGGCAATTGTAGTATCAATATATTCATCTTGTAAATATTTCTACTGGAGTAAAATGGTAATGATTAAAGGCATAAAGAAAAAACGGATGTTGTACCCTTACATAGAGCAAACATACCACCATCTTCATACACTCTCACATAAACATGCATTTTTAATGTAAATAATATTTACATATATAGTTGTATTTGCAGGAGTAATTCTGCCAATACAATACGCACACAGTGATTGTAGTTAGATTTTTTAATTAATTGATTGATTTGTGAAAATCTACTGCGAAATGTGTGTGTATATGGTCTTCATTTGCGTATGTGTGTGTATGTGTGCTTGTCTGTTCATATTACTTATGTACCTATTCGTCTGTATATTTATCTGTTTACTTTCATATACATTTGCCTACATACATGTGCATATACATATACATATATATACACCCACCACATACATACAACTACATAACAGCCCACTAAGTGTTATACCTGTGTATAAACAGCAGAACAGTCCGCAACTCTTCTACTTTACAGTAGGTATGTAGACGATATTAATATCCTAGTTAAGATCAACTATAGTAACGGTAATCTAGAAACTGAGAAGAATATAATGGAGAGCATCCAGCAAGTAGCTAACTCCATCCACCAAATTATCAAGATAACTATAGATTACTCCACTAGGCACCCCAACAATAGACTCCCGTCCTTGATACTGAAATTGGTTAGAGACTGAGTGCAGCTCCTCCGCTCCTATTACATGAAACCCATAGCTTCGAAATATGTTGTTCACAAGAACTCAGCTTTGTCACATAACATGAAGAAAATTAACATACTGAACAACATGTCCCCACTATGCAAACCCTATGAAACGAGGAAACATGTACAGAACTTCATGCACCACATGCAATTCTCTGGATATGATCAGAAAGATAGGGTTCGATTATACAGGTGTGCTAGAAAGAAGTTAGACAACATTATATGTAATGAAACCAGCCAGTGGTACCAATCCTAGATAAGAAGCAAAGACTGGAATAGAATACAAAGAGCTTGTGACAAAGCAAACAGGGTGAACACGTGGTATAAAATCGACAAATATCAAGGAGTGATGTTTGTAGAGGCCACAACCCATGCAGAACTAGCCCGTAGATTTAGGAAAGCTCTGAAGGAGACCAAACTAAAAATTAAGATTGTTGAAAAGCCAGGGAACTCCATCAGATCATAACTATGTAGGACGTACCCCTTTGTGAATACCATATGCACCAATGGTAACTGCATGGTATGTAGGCATTAACTGTAGAACTAGAAACGTAGTCTACCGCATAAGATGCATAGAAGGTATCTTTTCAATACATTGTCTGGTTTAAAATAACACATCACTCGGCATGATGGATCTAAGGTGTAAGTACAAGTGTAGGCCAGACTCTGCAAAAGGAGTAGACAACTACCATACTTGTACATATGCATAGATGCTTACACACACACACACACACACACACACACACACACACACACACACACACACACACACACACATATAAATGTATATATACATATATAAAATTTGTGTGTGTATATATATATAAATGTGTGTATATATATATATATATATATATATAAATATACATATATATGTTTTATGTATTTATATATATATATATATATATATATATATATATACATATAAATATACATATATATGTTTTATGTATTTATATATATATATATATATATATATATATATATATATAGCAATAAGAAAATGGAGGAGAATATGCGGTATCCATCGACTTGCAGACAGTGTATTCCATTGAATTAATTTGTTTATTTTGTAACTAAAATGACAAAAACCACAATATACAGATGCTTATGACATACCATGTCATATTAACAATTAAGGTTACAAATATAAAGTACATTTAGCTAATGTAGAATATACAGAAGCTTACAGCTGTTTCGGCCTAGCGTTGACATGCCCCATTCTATCCCTATAGCTCTTGTGTGCCGAAGTAATTAGCAGATGAAAATGATGTAATGTGGGTACATGCATGATTCGCTAGACCTCTATACACATAATCAATCCAAACATGAATAAGCAAGAAAAAACACGAAAAACAACAACGTCAGGGCGTGGAATAAGTACAGTGTTATTGGAAGTTCAGGAAAAGAAAGAAGAGAAAGAGAATTTCGCGTTTCGAGTGGAGCTCTTCATCAGAAATATAGAAAAAGTCCAAAGAAGGGAAGATGAGAAATAAAATCGCCAACGATACACACGCGGTCACATATTGAAATATAAATAGGGCGGGGATCTGGCAGAATCGTTAGCACGCCGGGCGAAATGCTTAGCGGTAATTCGTCTGTCGTTACGTTCTGAGTTCAAAATCCGCCGAGGTCGACCTTGCCTTTCATCCATTCGAGGTCGATTAAATCAGTACCAGGTACGCACTGAGGTCTATGTAATCGACTTAATCCCTTTGTTCTTGTTTGCCCCCTCTATGTTTAGCCCCCTGTGGGCAATATATATATATATATATATATATATATATATATATATATATATATATATATATATATATATATATATATATATATATACATATATATATATTGTAGAACTGTGGTAGTGACAAGGCAGGCAGTGCAACAAAAATTTTGACACTGAGTATTAAATGTTTAATTAAATTTAACAGTTTCTGTGTGTTTTGTGATAGCTAAATTGATTTTTCCATGCTGTCATTGCCTGTATATGTAGATAGATAAAAAGTGAAGGAATGCAAAGTACAGTCCAAACGAAACACCAGAAATGCTGTAGGATGTGTGCTAGTGTGAAAGAGACAAGTACATAATTGGTAAGCATAGCATACACCAATATTTTAAAGAGAGACAGACACTCAATGTCTGAGAGCATGAATTTATCGATGAAATAGTATTTTCATATACTATTGCGAACATTGTTAATCGTTGTCTTGATCATAGTTAATAAAATCATTTGTGTTTGACATTTGACCTTATGGGCAGAGTGTTTGAATAATCTCTTCAGGTGGTATCGAATCGAGGAATTTGGAAGTAATTTCCCGATTTTAAATTGAATTACAGCAACCATAGGAAATTAACTTTGCTGCATTGTATTTCAAAATGATAGCTTGGTTGCTGTTCTTGACGGCATATTTGTTGGTAGATGAAAGGAGCCTGTCAGTAGGAAATTGTAACACAACAGGAGCGGATGTAAATCGAGTTGATCTTTCCTTTATTTTTAATCTGTGAGACAGTATTGATTGATTGTGATGGTTATAGCTCGCTGGCGTGAGGTGGGTCAGGTTACATACACCATATTATACTGCTTACGAGATAAATACGAAATAAGAATTACATTTAGTACGCAGTTAATCTTGTCTGTTACAGCGGAAATGCATTTGTATGTTATGTCTTCTTGTAGCCAAGAGCAATTTAGCAGTTGAGTTGTTCTGTTACTTTCCCACTGATCAAGTTTGATCTTTATGGTTCTGTTTGACCCAGACTGGGAGTGGACTATAATTTATAAACCAAATTTGATTGTATTCTGGCGTTCTAGGTTAGTTGGTTACGTTTTTTTGTCGAAAAGATTATCGTTTGATAAAGACGAGCAATACATCTAAATAGTATATATCTCAACTTGTCGGCTGCCAAAGAATTCTGAGAACGAGCACTTTTTGAACTTATAAAGTAACATGGTTTTCATGGTTAACAATTTGCATCGAACACTGTTTCTTTTCATCTTTGATTCTGTTATATGATCCAGTATTTATGTCGTCATTTCTTTCTCTTTTTCTGCCTAATGGCTATCATTCATGAGATAATGGCTTAAAGCTGATATTAAACTTGACTTCAAATATACTTGCTATTTATATATTTCTCTCATTTATTATGTAATTTTCTTTTTGACTTCTATGGTTTCTTTGTTATCCACACATACATACATATTTACAACTTACATAGACAGATACACATGACCCTACACCCATGCATGCAAGTATGGATGATGTCTGAACAAATGTATCTACGTATGTGTATACACACACACTTAGACATATATGTATATATATATATACATATATGTATATATATATATATATATATATATATATATATATATATATATGAATACATACATATATATATATATATATATATATATATATATATATATACATATATATGAATACATCTATGTGTATATATATGTATATATATGTGTATATATATATATATATATATATGTGTGTGTGTTTTTGTGTGTGTGTGTGTGTATGTGTGTGTGTGCGTGCGTGTGAATATGTATATATACGAGAGAGTACCCAAAAGAAACCGAAATTTTGCAATTTTATTCACTTAGCTTCACATGTTTACACTTTTATCGTCATCAAAGTATTATCCATTTGAACCAATGCTTCGGTCCAGACACATTTTCCACTGTTCGAAGCAGTCCTGGAACTCATGCAAAGTGACACCTTTTAATGCCTCCGTTGATTTTTGCTTCACCTCTTCCACATTTGCAAAATGTTTTCCTTTAAGAACTTTTTTCATCCGGGTGAATAAAAAACAGTATATCGGGTGAATAGGGAGGGTGTATAAGCGGGGTGATGCTTAAGGCGGTGTGCGCAGGCGCTTTGTCATGATGAAACCACCACTCTCCACTTTGCCACAGATCAGGTGTTTTCGTCTCACGAGTTTCGCAAGCGTTTCAGAACGTATATTAAAGGCTTATATGGCAATACTGTGTCCTACTTTTGTTTTAGCAGTGCGATTCAATAGAATTTAGAGACAGCACTAAAAGTTATCATCTTTCGGATACGAATACGATCGAAGATAGAAAATAGGCAAGGTGTATATATGCATATTTCAGGAGTTATTGCTCTTTCTTCCGCACCACATTTAACCCATTAACCATTTAGGTTGCTAGGAATGTATTTACTATATAAAATTGGTATATCCAAAAGTGTTAGAACGCTAAACTTAGTGCCTATGCATACGAAACGTTGTATCATTCAGTGTTGTCTCTAAATTCTATAGAAAATCTCTAGCGATAACTTAAAAGTGATTGAATTGCATTGTCAACACAAAAGACTCAGCATTGACTTAAAAGCCTTTAATATACTTGAGAGTATATTATGGCCGCAAAACGAAATTCACTGTCCCTACCAGCAAAATTGATATGTTCGTGCCCGTTGCCAGGATTGAGTTTAATATGTTACTTGATCAATCCAATAGTGTTACAACGCTAAACTCAGTGGCTGTTTAAGCTGTGTTCGTTGATGGTTAATGCATTTGATGCGGTGCTGAAGAAGGAGCAAAGAGATAACTTAAAAAGTATATGAATAATATATAGTCCCAAATGTTATTCTGCATATTTTGTGACACCTCGTGTCGATTTTAGATATTCAGTCTAGAGGAAGTATCATTGGTACGTACAGGTCAGTGTTATACCAGCAGAAGAAAATCAAAGACATTCTATTCATTAGTAACAATATATATCTTTGTTTCAAAGAAATCCCACTATGAGCGTATATTCTCGGTTTCTGGGGGACGATAGTGTAAACAAAGCAACTGTTCTAGTTGATCCGATCAACGGAACAGCCTGCTCGTGAAATTAACGTGTAAATGGCTGAGCACTCCACAGACACGCGTACTCTTAACGTAGTTCTCGGGGATATTCAGCGTGACACAGTGTGACAAGGCTTACCCTTTGAATTACAGGCACAACCGAAACAGAAAGTAAGAGTGAGAGAAAGTTGTGGTGAAAGAGTACAGCAGGGTTCGCCACCATCCCCTGCCGGAGCCTCGTGGAGCTTTAGGTGTTTTCGCTCAATAAACACTCACAGCGCCCGTTCTGGGAATCGAAACCGCGATCCTATGACCGCGAGTCCGCTGCCCTAACCACTGGGCCATTGCGCCTCCACGCCTATTATTATAATCACTTGAAAAACATTTGGCTAGAAACTGCAACAATAGTACAGAAGTGAGAAGAGCTAGTTAGTGAGTTTATGTAATTAACATGCTTCGGACTATAACTTTTCATATGTAGCTAACAGCTTTATCACAACACAAGGTTTTGGCAACATAATGTAGAGTGTTGCAGAATCTATTGTTTTCTGAAACAGAATATGACCGACCAGTCAACATAATTTTATTTAATTTTAGCTGGCTCACAAGTTAAAGGTATTTAACTAAACATATCAATAATCCAGTTCTAGCAGTTTTCAAAATAAAGTATGCTATATTTTTTCATCGGTTTTTGTAGGAAACTGTTCTATGGCGAACTTTTGTCTGTGAATAATATATTTCTCTGATGAATTAAACTAATCTCTCCCTGAAGTTTTTTTTTTTTTAACTGATTTCGCTTTTGAACTATTGGAACTGTTCGAGAATGCTAAGAGATAGAATTTCCCTCTGTTTTTGTTTTTGCAATATGAACGTTATACATAGACCGAAAAAAATCTGCTGTGTAATAATCAAATCTGAAAAATTGCATTTTTTCGAATTTTGCATCTATAACAATGAAAAATTTGGTTCTGGAAAAAAAAAACTACTAGAGATAAAAACTCAGGTGAGGATGGCTAGCGGAAAGAACTCCACTACTCTCGGATGATATGAAATCTCTCTTTTTTCTTTCGCCCTTTTTTCTTTTTCTTTCGCCCTTTTTTCTTTTTCTTTCTTTTTTCCTCTCTCAATCTCTCTCTCTCTCTCTCCCCCCCCGCACACGTACATACACAAACATGTACATGATTTAGAGCATATACCATTGAAGTATGACACATTCACATGAAACAGAAAAAGATATTTCTTAAAGGAGAATTCAGTAAAGATTAAACATTCGGAATAGTTTATTATTATTATTATTACTATTATTATTATTATTGTTATTATTATTATTATTATTATTATTATTATTATTATTATTATTATTATTATTATTATTATTATTATTATTATTTTATGTTTGACTTTTGTTTTGCATTTGTACAAGTTGGATCCAAGTCTCACCCAGAGACCTCAAGAGACAACAAGTTAGAAGTTCATGTAGGTGTTATGCCTACTATTATTATTATTATTATTATTATTATTATTATTATTATTATTATTATCATTATTATTATTATTATCATTATTATTATTATTATTATTATTATTATTATTATTATTATTATTATTAGTTATTCCGTCGTTGTCCTCGATAACCAAGGACATCACATGGGAGAAAAAGAGGTGACAAGGTGTGTCCGGGTATAGACAATTAGTCCGATGCGTGCTCGAAAGGCTTTGCTGCAAGTCGAGCGCTGGTGATCTGTTGGAACTGAAGGCAAGGAGTTGTCTCTGAACATGCGCAGTTCTCATTTTCTTTGTGCCCCTGCAATCATGTCCTGTTTGTAGGAGGTGAAACCTCTGTTGGTGTAGCTTTACTAGGTAAGGTGGTCTTGCACTTGCGTTTCGAAGGTTTTGGGCTTTCAGTGTATGCTTGGAGCACTTTTTCTGTCTACTTTGTGTGCGCTTGCCTTCAACTAGTTTGCTGTAAAATAGTCTCTTAGGGAGTCGTGTGTCAAGTATTCGAGCAAGGTGGCTTGCCCACCTCACTTGCACTCTCCTTAGCAGTGTGTAAATGCTTGGCAGATTAGCTCGTGAGAGGACCTCTTCTCTTTCCAGGTGATTTTCAATAGCTTTCTCAGGTAGTTCATGTGGAAGCGGTCTAGCTTTTTGGTATGGCGTTCGTAAACTACAACTCTCGTAGGCGTACAATAGTCTAGGCAGTACAGCAGCTTTGTACACTTTTACCTTGATGGTCAGCCTAATGCTCTTCTTCTCCCACACTGATTCATGTAGCCATTCGAATGCCAAGCTTCTCTTGGCGATGCATGTGTTCAATTCAACGTGAATGTTCACAGATCTGGAGAGTGTGCAGGCAAGGTACGTGAACTTATCAACAACTTTCAGGTTTTCCCTTTCAGCAGTGATTTAACTAGTCGATCACTCGACTACAAGACAATGGAGATTCTTCCAGCATATTCCCAGTCACTAACAGAGTTAAGCAGAGCTGTGTAGTCGAACCTACGCTGTTCAGCATGATTTTCTGAGTCATGCTCTCGGATACCTTCTGCAACGACGACTAATGACAGATTCTTCAACCTGCAGAGGGTACAGGCCATGGCCAAAATCGAAGAGGACTTCCTATTCTCAAACGACTGCGCACTCAAGGCCGCCAGAGAGCCCCACATGCAGCAGAGAATGAACCGCTTTTCCATTGCTTGCAACAACTTCGGCCTCACACTCATTATTCAGAACACAGAAGTCATGAACCAATCTGCCCTGCAGAAGCCCTATGTGGGATCAGCTATCACTGTCAAAATAACTACAAGCACACACACACACACACACAAACACACACACACACACACACACACACACACAGACACAGACACAGACACACACACACACACACACACACACAGACAAACACACACACACACAGAGACACACACACACACACACGAACACACACACGCACACTTACACACTTTCTCACACACACATGTACACACATATACACACACAGATACACGCACACATCCTTTTCTTCTTACTTGTTCCAATCATTGGCCATGCTAGGGGATCATCTTATATATAAATTTTTAGAAGGTAAAGATTGACAATGCCATCGAATTTTCGCCTTACTAGCCGCCACTACTGAAAAAAGTGATTTATCAGTTTAACATGTTAAATTGTTTTGGTATATAACTTAATATAAAACAGACATTAATATATATATAAATATATATATAGATATACGTACGTACGTATGTATGTATGTATGTATGTATGTATGTATGTATGTATGTATGTATGTATGTATGTATCTATCTATCTATCTATCTATCTATATACGCAAAGGAAACCGGGAATTTGCAATATTACTTCATTCACTTAATTTTACATGTTTACACTTTTATCGCCGTCAAAGTATTGAAGCAATGCATCGGCCCAGACGCCATTTCAACTGTTCAAAGTAGTCCTGGAACCCTTGCGAAGCGATAACTTTCAACGCCTCCGTCGGTTTTTTTCTCCTCTTCTACATCTGCAAGACGTTTTCCTTTAAGGTGTTTTTTCATTTGGGTAACGAAAAGAAAAAATAAGATCAAATTCCAACTGTTCTTTCAGTTTACAACACGCATTCACTCGTGACTGCTTCTGATCTTCCGTGAGAAAACGAGGCACACATTTTGCTGCAACTCTTTTCATTCGCAATTCCTCGCTCAAAATTCGTTGGCAGGTGCTCTTGGACACACCAGTCATATCAACAAGTTCTTCAGTTGTTCGGCGACGTTCCTTCAAGATTAGTTCATGAATTTTCGCGATGTTTTCATTCGTTCGGCGAGGGGTCGACGGTAGCCCTGACCGAGGTTGGTCTTCAAGCGACTAGTGACCATCCCTAAAGCCACTCGTAAACCTGTGTTTTGTTCATGACAACTTCCTTGCAAGCATGTTCTGTCTTGGCCAGCGTATTCCCCAGCAGAAAACAGAATTTCACGGAAGCGCACTGTTCCTTCTTTCAGCCATCGCAAACATCGACGAACAAGGGAGAAGCACTGCATATAAAGATGCACCCCGCGGCAGCACGACCTGAGAGCTGGACGCCGGTCGGCAGACTGATATCTAAGGGTTGAATGAAGTGACTTATAGCGGCGGAAGCCTGTGCTACAACAGGATTGTCCCACAAAGAACGTTTCCAGTTACTTTTGGGTACCTGCTTGCATATATATATATATATATATATATATATATATATATATATATATATATATATATATATATACATATATATATATAATCATAAATATATATAGGGATTGACAGTAACCTGCTTCTCCAACATACTGAGAATTCAGAAATAGCAGTCAAAGAACTACTGATTTCAAAACTACAAATTATTACTCCAGATTGATAGCAATATTTTTGATACACACAGAACAAAAAACAGTAGAGAAGAGTAAAAAACACTTGCCTTTAGTTAATTTAGTACAATTGTTTCACAGTTAAGAGTAAAATACTCTATTCTGATCTTCAGCTAAATATTCTAATAAATTTGTTAATGTCTAAGTAACTCACGTTAATTTTGACCATGTGAACATCAATACCACGTGAGGAAGACGTTAAGAAATTTATCGGCCAGTAAGTTCAAAATCCCTCGCCCTAATGAATTTCAATTCAGTGTGTATCAGAAATAGTCCCGCACAGGAAAGAGACTCGTACGAATTCCTGTGGTTAAACTATCCACCTTAGAGTTATTATTAAAATATAGATATGCAGGGCAGGGAATCGTCAATTAGTAATAAAATTAATAATCAACAATTTTGCCGGGTAGCTCAGTATGAAAAAACCTTCT
Organism: Octopus bimaculoides; assembly: GCF_046866305.1. Lineage (NCBI taxonomy): Eukaryota > Metazoa > Mollusca > Cephalopoda > Octopoda > Octopodidae > Octopus > Octopus bimaculoides. The sequence goes on from NC_142933.1 coordinate 76,154,574, forward strand.
TCGGTAAAAAATTTATAATCATAAATATATAGGGATTGACAGTAACCTGCTTCTCCAACATACTGAGAATTCAGAAATTGCAGTCAAAGAACTACTGATTTCAAAACTACAAATTATTACTCCAGATTGATAGCGATATTTTTGATACACACAGAACAAAAAACAGTAGAGAAGAGTAAAAAACACTTGCCTTTAGTTAATTTAGTACAATTGTTTCACAGTTAAGAGTAAAATACTCTATTCTGATCTTCAGCTAAATATTCTAATAAATTTGTTAATGTCTAAGTAACTCACGTTAATTTTGACCATGTGAACATCAATACCACGTGAGGAAGACGTTAAGAAATTTATCGGCCAGTAAGTTCAAAATCCCTCGCCCTAATGAATTTCAATTCAGTGTGTATCAGAAATAGTCCCGCACAGGAAAGAGACTCGTACGAATTCCTGTGGTTAAACTATCCACCTTAGAGTTATTATTAAAATATAGATATGCAGGGCAGGGAATCGTCAATTAGTAATAAAATTAATAATCAACAATTTTGCCGGGTAGCTCAGTATGAAAAAACCTTCTTCGGTAAAAAATTTATAATCATAAATATATAGGGATTGACAGTAACCTGCTTCTCCAACATACTGAGAATTCAGAAATAGCAGTCAAAGAACTACTGATTTCAAAACTACAAATTATTACTCCAGATTGATAGCGATATTTTTGATACACACAGAACAAAAAACAGTAGAGAAGAGTAAAAAACACTTGCCTTTAGTTAATTTAGTACAATTGTTTCACAGTTAAGAGTAAAATACTCTATTCTGATCTTCAGCTAAATATTCTAATAAATTTGTTAATGTCTAAGTAACTCACGTTAATTTTGACCATGTGAACATCAATACCACGTGAGGAAGACGTTAAGAAATTTATCGGCCAGTAAGTTCAAAATCCCTCGCCCTAATGAATTTCAATTCAGTGTGTATCAGAAATAGTCCCGCACAGGAAAGAGACTCGTACGAATTCCTGTGGTTAAACTATCCACCTTAGAGTTATTATTAAAATATAGATATGCAGGGCAGGGAATCGTCAATTAGTAATAAAATTAATAATCAACAATTTTGCCGGGTAGCTCAGTATGAAAAAACCTTCTTCGGTAAAAAATTTATAATCATAAATATATAGGGATTGACAGTAACCTGCTTCTCCAACATACTGAGAATATCGCTATCAATCTGGAGTAATAATTTGTAGTTTTGAAATCAGTAGTTCTTTGACTGCTATTTCTGAATTCTCAGTATGTTGGAGAAGCAGGTTACTGTCAATCCCTATATATTTATGATTATAAATTTTTTACCGAAGAAGGTTTTTTCATACTGAGCTACCCGGCAAAATTGTTGATTATTAATTGTATTACTAATTGACGATTCCCTGCCCTGCATATCTATATTTTAATAATAACTCTAAGGTGGATAGTTTAACCACAGGAATTCGTACGAGTCTCTTTCCTGTGCGGGACTATTTCTGATACACACTGAATTGAAATTCATTAGGGCGAGGGATTTTGAACTTACTGGCCGATAAATTTCTTAACGTCTTCCTCACGTGGTATTGATGTTCACATGGTCAAAATTAACGTGAGTTACTTAGACATTAACAAATTTATTAGAATATTTAGCTGAAGATCAGAATAGAGTATTTTACTCTTAACTGTGAAACAATTGTACTAAATTAACTAAAGGCAAGTGTTTTTTACTCTTCTCTACTGTTTTTTGTTCTGTGTGTATCAAAAATATCGCTATCAATCTGGAGTAATAATTTGTAGTTTTGAAATCAGTAGTTCTTTGACTGCTATTTCTGAATTCTCAGTATGTTGGAGAAGCAGGTTACTGTCAATCCCTATATATTTATGATTATAAATTTTTTACCGAAGAAGGTTTTTTCATACTGAGCTACCCGGCAAAATTGTTGATTATTAATTTTATTACTAATTGACGATTCCCTGCCCTGCATATCTATCTATCTATCTATATATATATATATATATATATATATATATATATATATATATATACTTTAACCATGTAACACAAGCCTTCTGTAGGTTTTCACTCTTATTATCTTTTATACATCCAATCACGTGCTTTCACATACCAACTTTCTCTCTCTCACACACACACACACACACACACACACACACACACACACACACACACACACACACACACACACACATATATATATATATATATATATATATATATATATTCTCTCTCAGGGTATTGCCCGAGGCTGGTCGCATTACAATGATTATAGCCGAAAGAAAAAAAGAAAAAAGAATAAAAGGAAAATATATTTATACACACATATATGTATGTATATGAGTGTATGCATCAATTTATGCATTTGTCTATGCATACATAGGAGATTACGTATGTATGAGCAAAATATGTCTACCCATGTTTCTTTGTTTCAGCTACATTTTTCCCTGAAAGTATTAATGCTTTGCTCGGGTGATTAGAACAATCAGTTGAGACATTAGTAGTTGATATGCTCTGTGTTAGAGACATAGAAACAGACGAACATCATTTAAAAATTAATTTCAAAAGTGTGTTAAAAAGCAAATGAGATTGTTGCTCTCATACAACAATGCCAGAACATAATTATAAGGAAGACATCATTATTACAATAAATTATTTAATTAGGTTAATTATAAAATAATTCTTTGCTATCGGCATTCTCATGCTAGACTATTCAGAATCAATGATATATGAAAATTAGTGCTAGTAGTTTAATTTTGATGTATATCTTTGGATATTATTCCATTCCTCAAACCAAATCGAATGAGTAGGAAATATATTTACATTAACATTAACAATATTTTCTCTATGAACAACTTGGTTGCTTTACTTGTAAAAAATATAGCAGCCAAATATGCGGTGGTATCAAAAACTTCCTGGACTAGTGTATGCTACTAATAGATGGCAGCACACGGTTGCGTGCGCAGTGAGAGCTAGCAGTGACCTTGATGAGGTAGTGTACCTGAGTGACATCGCTGTGTTTACTTCGCAAGTTGTGAAATTTGTGTTTTTGTGATCACGTGTAAGCTGTAGTCTGCGCTTTTGTCATGGACAGGAATAAAGAGCCAACGTGAAATTTTGCATTAAGCATGGGAAGTCTGCCACAGAGACATTGAGCATGCTTACAACGACGACGTAATGGATTGTGCGCAATGTTTCGAGTGACATGGGCACTTCAAAAGCGGAAGAACGTCCATGGAAGACGATGAGCGACCTGGAAGCCCTACTACGAGCGTCACCCCCGGAAATGTGGTATTTTGCATCGAGAATTCGTTCCCCAGGGCCATACCGTCAATTGAGAGTTTTACTACGACGTTTTGAAGCGTTTGAGGAGGACATTCGTTGAAAGCGATCGAATCTGTGAAGCGCGAAGAATTGGATTCTTCACTGAGCTCTTCTCACTCGCGAGTTTTTTGCCAAAAGCAACATGGTATCGCTTCCGCAGCCGCTCTATTCGGTAGATTTAGCACCTGTGGACTTCCATCTCTTCCGCTAGGTAAGGGTAAGAGATGGAAAGTCAAAGGTAGCCGTTTTAACACCTGTTGTCGAGATCCAGAGCGAATCGCAGGTCCCCAACTCGCTTACGGAAAACGACTTCTAGGCCAGATTCCAAAAGCAACAAGAACATTGGAACCGGTGTGCTGCTGCGCAAAGCGACTATTTCGAAGGAGATGGTGTTAAAACTTAGATAAATAAGTTATTTTTTATGAAAAATAACTTGTCCGGAAAACTTCCTTATATTGCAGAAAAAATTTGTTAGCGGCCAGCCATGAGACTTGAACGCACATCTCTGCGATTACCGGTCAAAGTGCTTTACCTTTTACCTAAACTGCCAACTAACAAGTCTTATGCAATTTTCGAACCTATAAATGTATGTGTGTGTGTGTGTGTGTGTGTGTGTATGTGTGTGTGTGTGTGTGTGTGTGTGTGTGTGTGTGTGTGTGTGTGTGTGTGTGTGTGTGTGTGTGTGTGTGTGTGTATTGAAACTATTAATGCTATTCTAAGTTGAAACACCTAGCACATATGCTTTAAGTGTAGCGACTTCATGAAATGGTAAGTGAAAGCACATTACTTGAAGAGCAGCAATAGAAGTTTTCAGCTTCGAATGAAATTATAAATAAACTCGACTCTATGAATAGAGTGCCTGTTTTCTCTTGCATATTCATTCATACATGAATACGTACGTGTGTGTGTGTGTGTGTGTGTGTGTGTGTGTGTGTGTGTGTGTGTGTGTACGCGCGCGATGCGTATGCTTGTGAGTTTATACACCTTGAAATGGAAAAGGTGACACTGACTTTGCAGATGCATCTGTCGTTGGCCTCGTGAAACTATCAACCTTTTCGTTCTCTGAAAGTACATTTGATATTCTACTTAAATTGTATCATGTGGTGTTATTATTTCACTTTTATATATAACTATAATTAAAAACAAACTTTCCCATAATGCATACATACATGCATACGTATAGTCATACATACATACATACATACATACATACATACATACATACATACATACATACATACATATGCACGTACGTACGTACATACATACATACATACATACATACAATAGACTGCAGATCCAATCCATCACTGGAACTGTGAAAATCTGTAAAACTTTCCAGAAGTTCATCATTTAAATATATATGAGCATGTCTAGATATGCAACTATATGCAAGAGAATACATACATAAAACATACAAATCTGCACATACATACAACATACATACATACATACATACATACATACATACATACATACCCTGTTGTTGATGTTGAAATTCCAATGAAGGAGTCTTGGATCTAGGTTAGAAACCGGTTCTTGCTCTATTGGCAAGAAATCTTGAAATAAACTGAATAATAACATACCAACTGGCACAACTGCATCAGGCGTTCAGGCGTAGAAAACCGTTTAAAATTTCCTTTTGAACGATTTCATCTGCATTTATTCCGACTTCTCTATCTGTACCCTAAACCATGAACTGGTTTATTTCTCCTCTTGTAGATAAGAGAAACGCCTTTTACTTACCAACATAGCGTTATTCAGACCGGGTAACACAATCATGGCTGAAATTAATAACACTATTACTACTACTACTACTACTACTACTACTACTACTACTACTACTACTACTACTACTACTACTACTACTACTACTATGAAAACAGTACTACAGTACCAGTAAACAATCTGAGAAAACTTAAACACTCCTCTCACAACATATAAACGAAAAGGACACTACATATAAACGAAAATCTTCTTCGATGCTCTGAAGAAGCCCTTGGAGATCCTTCTATTGGATACATGAAGCAGTAAAAAAGTACTGGGACGAAGCTCATCCCAACTTAAGCAACTTTACTGCAAAACAACTTTAACAACAAACGTGTCTTAAAAGAAAAAAAAATGACTTGCTCTTGTGATGTAAATCTATCTTCTCAAAACACTGATAATTGACCCAAATCTGCCAGAATAAAGATAAAAAATAATGTGAACAAATAGCTACATCCACCATTAAATTTCAAATGTAGTTGATTCAACAGAGAGAACTGTGGAATATATTAAACTCGGAAACATCCCGAAACTACAGTTCGTAGACAACGTTTCTATTTTTCCGAAACCATCGTTAAACGACAGGCCATTCTTAAGAAGATTAAGAAAAAATCCAACAGCTCTTATGTTGAAAGTTATCGACGATGTCACTGGAGAATACGTGGAATCATGTGATGTTAATTATTGAAATATTAATACTTTCATATACACAGCTGCTATTATTATTAACGAACACTTAGAAGAAATCTACAGCGTACATAGTAATAAAATTCTAAACAGAAGCAACCTAGAAGGAAAACTTGAAGAAAACATCTACAATCTGCGGCACCATATTGGATCATTAACAACGATAATAAAATGTAAGAGGAATAATGAGTTTACACGTCATCAATTACATCATTTGAATAAACTAACAAAGCTCTATGGTGACTCTTCACACTAAGCTCTTGAAGGAAGGTTAATTACTCTAAAACACGAACTCAGGGCACTGAGCGAAAATCTTTTCTATTGTAGACCTGATTTTGAACGAGTCTGTATAAATCACAAGTTTGATTCTAATCCACGTACATATACAGAGAGATGAGGAAGGGAAATATTACCGTCAAGAAAGCTCCCTCTCAAGAAGATCTGGAATCATTCTGACTGAAAAGAGGGATCGGCATCTCAGCCTAATGCATCGTGGCTAAATGCAGGAAGTAGAGAATAGTGTACCATCAGCAGTAAAACATATGCAATTGATCCGGAAACTTTTACCATAGGTAAATTGCATAATGGGAAGGCACCTAGTAGGGACCTAATGGTTGGATACTGGTAAAAGAGTCTGACAATTTACAGGAAACCAGTAATGTGTATAATCAAAAGCACTACGGAAGGTCAGATTGATATACAAAATTGGCTTGCTATAGCAACATAGTGACTGATGAGCAGGCGAGTGGGGTGTGGAGATGTGCCGAACAACATTTGATAAACAAAACTGTTTCTTTTTTTTTTTTGTTACGCTATGACAACTAAAAAGGTTTAATATAATTTTAGTTTAGTTAATTTTAATATTTTTTTTTTTAGTTTCAATTTACTTTAAAATTATCGGGCAATTATCCATCTGGCAGTTGTATCTGTTGGACATTTGTCCATCTGGCAGTTGACGGTTGGGTAATTGTCTGTCGGGCACATAGATAGTAATAAATTAGCTTCTGTTCGCAGGAACATCATAAAGAAAAGGCTATTGACTGACTTGGACACCCAACAGATTCAATTATATGTTCAAGCCAATAATCATACAAATAATGATTCAAGTAATGATACAAATCATCTCTCCACTGTGCATGTAGAATCTAACACGACAAATACCAAAAGTGAGCTACTCGACAAATTTGCTTGCCCCAGACGCTGATTACAGTGGAAATGGAAACAGATATTGAACACGACGGTCTAAAAGCGAACATTCTGTCAGAGTGGCCGAAGGCCAAATACACCGAACTGCGAGACTGTAATGATTTTCCAAAGATTCGCAACTTAAAGCAATCTAATAGACTAATAGGCAAGGCAAATGCAGTTATAAAGTCATCATGAGTGAAAACGAAGTAGATCACATCTCGCTGAATGATCTACTTTTTGCTGCAGCTTCAACAACTAGTGATCTGTGTGGTATTCAGATAAAGAGAAAGAATCAACACATAAACAGGAAACAAGTATAACAAATGAGAATTAGAAATAGAATTAGTGTACACAGATCTGTACAAGAACATCAAGTGCAAAAAAAAAAAAAATAAACAAATAAAAAGATACCAAAAGCTAAGAAACTGAAAAGAAAATATGACAGTAAACGAAATCAATGAAGTAATTAAAAAAATCATGCAAATTATCCAAGTTAAAGTAGAACGGATAAGGAAACTCGAAAAAAGAGTATACTTTTTCAAGGATAACAATATGTTCTGGAACAATCCTAAAAAGTTTTACTGGAAGATAACAAAAGCAAACATAACCATCAAGACTACATCTCCCGAAGGGGAAAGTACTAAAGTTTTGGACATTGATCAGGTTAGATCTTAAAGAATATAATTGTGATGCTCTCTGGTTTCATCAACATGCTAAACATCTTAAAATAATATTTTCTCCTCTAGGCACAAGACGCAAAATTTTTGGGAAGGGGGCCAGTCGATTAGATCGACCCCAGTATGCAACTGGTACTTAATTTATCGACCTCGAAAGGATGAAAGGCAAAGTCGACCTTAAAAATGTGATGCACCCACACAAACATTTAGGAAACAAGACGAAGAAGAAAAGAGTAAACTACTGGAAAATGAAACCACTGCATGGGCAATACCTCAGAGAAATCGAGAGAAAAGACAAGATCAACACTTAGAGATGGCTAAGAAAAAGTTATCTGAATGGATTCACTGAGGCACTGATATACAGCGCCCAGGAACAAGCTCTGAGAACTAATTACACCAAGTTCCAAATATATAGGAGTAGCGAATCGCCCTTTTGTAGGATGTGTGGCAGCAGAAACGAAACAATCTCGCATATTGTGAGTGGATGTAGCAAGTTTGCCCAAAAGGACTTCAAAAGGAGGCATGATAACGTAGCTAAGTTCGTCCACTGGAGGCTATGTGAAAAGTACAGCCTGAACAAAGCACGGAAATGGTACGAACATAAAAGAGAAGGAGTCACCAAGAACAAGGAACATAAGATACTGTGGGATTTTACAATCCAGTATGACTCCCTAATCGAGGCTCGGAGACCAGATATTGTTGTGGTAGATAAAGGAAAACAGGAAACCAAGATCAAAGGTGGCCTGATCAATTACTCTTCGGACTGTTGCCTTATAGTAAAGCTAAAGCACGCAGAGTGAAGCCGCTTGGCACAAATTGGCAGTAAACTTTGTTGTGTATGTGCACTAAGATTTAACGTTCTAGCTTACGTCTGCTGTTTACAGCAATACTTGGAAAGAAGGTGTGTAGTGTGTGATCGTCACATTGACAATGACTGAGAAAGTAGAGCAGAGAATCTGCATCAAAAAGCTTGGTGATACCTGCTCAGAGGCCTATGCAAAGTTTTCAAAAAGTTTTCATCGTTCTCGACACAATCAAGGAACTCTTGTGCAACTGAAACTCGAGTGTATTTCTGTTCAGCTGAAAGCAGTTTTGGCACAAACTTGACAGAGTCGCATCTCATACCCAAATCTTCAGTGATAATGGACTGAACTGAACCGTAACTAATCTGCATTTCCTCTGATAATTCACGGATGGTGATTCGACGATTTCTCCTCACAGCCGCACGCACATCTGCGAGATTTTTCTCAGTTCCGCTGGATGCGGGTCTCCCAGAGCATTCGTCAATATCAACATTTTTTCGGCCATCTTGGAATCGTCTGAAACTCTCATACACTTGTATGGGGCTCTTACACTCCCCTCCATACATTTTTCTGCAACTTTGCATAGGCCACTGAGCAAGTATCGCCATGACAACTTTCTCTTTCATGGTCAATGCGACGATCACACTCTACACACCTTCATTCCAAGCACTGCTGTAAACAGCGAAAATGAGCTAGAACGTTAAAACTTAGTGCGCATGCACAGCAGAGTCTAAGATCAAATTGTGCCAAGTGGCTTTACCCTGCGTGCTTTAGCTTTGTTACTATGGCAACATTCCCTATACTTACTGATCGAATTTCGTAGAGTGGCAAATTTATAGGGATAAAATTGAAAAATTTAAGTCTGCTAATTTGAGAAAAATTTGTTGAGATTCAAGAAAAAAACTGAGACAAAGTTTCTGGTTTTAATTTATTCAGATAGATCACATAAAATATTAATTTAAAAAGTGATGGATGAGTAAGAGATAAATAAACTAAAATACTAAATTTTATTTTAGTCGTAGACATAACGTACGACCAGTATCACCACGACTACCAGAACCGCCGCCGCCACCACCACCACTACTACTGGATTCAAATTTTTGCACAATGCCAGTAATTTCGGGGGCGGAGGCAAGTCGATTACACCAATCCCAGTGCTCAAGTGGTACTTATTTCATCGATCTCGAAAGGATGAAAGGCAAAGTCATCCTCGGCAAAATTTGAACTCACAACGTGAAAACGGATGAAATGTCGCTAAGCATTGTGCCCGGTGTGATAACAATTCTGCCAGCTCACCACGTTAATAATAATAATAATAATAATAATAATAATAATAATAATAATAATAATAATAATAATAATAATAATCTAGATAGTAGTCACACAGCATTGCCAAATAATAATATAAACACTGAGATAGCAAAACACGAGGACAAACGTAACATTTCCGGCAAAAACGAAGTAAACAAAAAACAACAAACCCAGACCGTAGAGATGTATAATAGTGTACAAAAAGCATCAATCCAGAACACCACAGACAAACATATGAATGAAAAGGAAGGCAAAACAAATATAAAGCCTGGAAATAACGAAGGGAAACCTAATAATTACGATACTATGAAAATGAAAATAACCGAAGAACTGAAAACCACAGATCTTAGAATGAACCACAGATTATATCTCCCAAAAATCAAAATAGACAATAAAACAACATCAATAATAAATAGCATAAACCTGGCCGTCACGGAACTAACAACCACAGAAACAACAGGCAATATCACTGAGCTAAATGACATAATATATGCGGCAGCCACTGCAGCCACAAAAAAAGCAGGATACTCACTCAAACCCATCCAAACAGGAGTTCTACCACCCAAACAGACCTTGTGGATAAATAACATCCAGAACAAAATTTAAAAAAAGAGAAAAGATTTATCGATTCTCAACGAAATTAGTAAACAATCAACACTACTAAGTAACAAGAAGAAAACAAAAAATACTGTACAAATACAGCATTACAGAAAAAGACTTACCTGAGGCAAAAGAAAAACTAAAGCAAGACATCCTTGCCAAAGCACAAAGGATCCGCCGGTATGAGAAACGCCAACGTTTCTTTGAACAAAACAAACAGTTCAAATCCAACCCCCAAAAACTCTACCAAGAACTGGGTAAAAATAAAATAGACATTACTTCAGCACCAACAGCAGAAGAACTAGAGAAATTCTGGAAACAAATATGGTCGGTGAAGCAACAACCCCCAAAAAGGACCATTAAAACAACGAACTTAGCACCTAAGCAACTCTGGGCTCCTATAACAACTGAAGAGGTCACCCAGACACTGCAAAGACTAAGCAACTGGAAGGCACCTGGACACGACAAGATCCCTAATTTCTGGTTAAAACACCTGCCAACAATGCATAAAAAGCTGGCAGAAAACTTTAACAACATAATAGCAGATCCAGAGACAATGCCTGAATGGCTCACAAAAGGGAAAACCATCTTAATCCCCAAATCCACGGAAACGGAGAAACCACAAAACTATAGAGCTATAACCTGTCTCCCTACGATCTACAAAGCCTTTACTGCAATAATATCGCAGAGATTGAGTAAACACCTGGAAAATAACAACCTGTTTCCAGAAGAGCAGAAGGGATGCTGCAAGGGCTCATACGGCTGTAAAGATCAATTATTGATCAATAAAGCCATAACTGAAGACAGCCGCAAAAAGAAGAAAGGCCTCAGTATGGCCTGGGTGGACTACCAAAAGGCTTTCGACAGTGTTCCCCACACGTGGATTCTGGAAACACTAGCCATAAACAAGGTGGCACCAATTATCATAAAATACATAGAGCACTCAATGAACAAATGGCAGACAGTGCTACAGCTCCAAACAAAAGAGGGACTTGTAAAAACGAAAGCCATCCCCATTAGAAGAGGAATATTCCAGGGAGACACGCTCTCTCCACTCCTGTTCTGCCTGGCACTCACACCTTTAACAGAATTGCTAAATAGAACTGGATGCGGTTACAAATGCTATGGAAAAACAGTCAGCCACCTTCTATATATGGATGACCTAAAATTATATGCAAAAAACGACAAAGAGCTAGAAACACTACTACAGACAGTACACGGCTTTACCAAGGAAATAGAAATGAAATTCGGATTAGAAAAATGTGCCAAAGCAACCCTGAAAAGAGGAAAATTAGTTAAAAGTAGCAATATAACACTAGATAAAGCCAATGAAATAAGAGAACTAGACGAAAGCCAACCATATAAGTATTTAGGAGTCAATGAACTAGATAGGATACAACATACACAAATGAAAGAAAAAATAAAGAAAGAGTACTATAGACGAGTTAGATCAATACTAAAAACAGAGCTCAATGCTAAAAACAAGATAATGGGTATCAACACTTTAGCTGTCCCAGTTATAAGCTACAGCTACAACATCCTTAACTGGACACTAAACGAACTATGTAAAATAGACAGGAAAACAAGAAAAATAATGACAGGATATAGGATGCACCACCCAAAATCTGACATAGAAAGACTATATATACAACGCACAGAAGGTGGCAGGGGTCTTATACAGCTAGAAAACTATTATAAAATAACCCCCATAGGACTGCAAAAATACCTACTCCAGAAGCAAGGGAAACTAATACAAATAGCCACAAAACACGAGCAAAACAAAAAACTGTTTTCAGTATTTAAGGAAGCTGACAAATACAAACAAGAAATCAATCTACCTAACAAATACGAAGAAGAAGAAGAAGAAGAAGAAGAAGAAGAAGAAGAAGAAGAAGAAGAAGAAGAAGAAGAAGAAGAAGAAGAAGAAGAAACAACAAAAGCTATAAAACAAATGAAATCCAAACTAAAACTAGAACAGCAACGGACCATGATAAAACGATGGCAAGAAAAGCCCCTACATGGTAAATACTGGGCTAAACTAAATGCGAAAGAAATAGACAGAGAAAAATCCCAGCAATGGCTGAGAAGCTCAGGACTCAAAGCAGAGACTGAAGGATTTTTAATTGCTGCACAAGACCAGAGCCTCCCCACCAGAAATTACCAAAAACACATAATGTAAAGAAATATAACAAGTAACTGTAGAATATGTGGAGATCGACAAGAAACAATAAATCATATTATCTCTGGCTGCCCAGTCCTGGCTAAGAAGGAATATATTCACAGACACGACAGAGCTGGGACCTATATACACTGGAAGCTATGCCAACACTATGGAATAACAACAGAAAAAAGATGGTATAAACACACGCCAGAAAAGGTCACAGAAAACGAGAAAGCAACCATACTTTGGGATATGCCAATACACACAGATAGAGAAATTAAGGCCAATAGACCAGATATAGTTGTCAAAGATCATGAAGAAAAAAATGCTTTCTAATTGATGTATCAATACCAGCAGATGACAACGTTTCTCTAAAAGAAATGGAAAAACTTTCAAAATACAAAGACCTGGAAATAGAGATAACTCGAATGTGGAATCTAAAAACAGAAACAATTCCTATCATAGTAGGTGCCTTAGGTATAATAAAAAAATATTCAGACAAATACATAACAAAAATACCAGGACTTACAAATATATATAACATACAGAAAATTGCACTACTGGGTACTGCACACATTCTACGCAAAACACTTTCAATATAGTAAACATAAGAGCACCACAGCAAACCACAGCACATACCCAAGGCGCACAGAGCTGCGCTCGGTAGTGAAGTGAAAGCACGTTATAAAAATAAAACTACTGAACAATAATAATAATAATAATAATTGCACTCCTCTGGAACTTCACCATTCAAACTGACAGAAAGATAGACGCAAATAGGCCAGACATCATACTGAAAGACTTCAGACAAAAATCATGCCTCCTCATTGATATGACTGTCCCAATCGATATAAACGTATCTGTCAAGACCTACCAAAAACTGAGCAAATATAAAGATCTTGAAATAGAAATTAGCAAAATGTGGAATCTGAAGACGAAAACAATACCTATTGTCATAGGTGCCCTGGGAATGACAGCGAAACGGGCTGATTACTACCTAGATCAGATTCCAGGAAACCCCAAAATGGCTGAAGTTCAAAAGATAGTGCTCATGGGAACTGCCCATATCCTACGTAAAATACTGTCTATGTGATCTCAAATTTTAAAGCAAACACATAATTTTCTTATGGTTTCTTAAACATTCACTTGAACAAAACTGTACAAATCCAAATATATGGTACCCTAGGCATAACACCTACATGAACTTCTAACTTGTTGTCTCTTGAGGTCTCTGGGTGAGACTTGGATCCAACTTGTACAAATGCAAAACAAAAGTCAAACATAAAATAATAATAATAATAATAATAATAATCCTTTCTACTATAGACACAAGGCCTGAAACTTTAATAATAATATTGATAATAATAGTGAAGATCCTCGCATCGATACTAACTGAAAGCATATACATTTTCCTTGAACAGAACTCTATCCTTGTACAAGCTCAAAAAGGTTGTAAAAGGAATTCTAATGGATGCAAAGATCAGTTGCACATAAATAAAATGATTGTAGAGAATTGCCGGAGCAAAAAGAAGGACCTGAGTATGGCATGGATCGACTACAGGAAGACATTTGATAGTGCCCCACATAATTGGCTACTAAAGGACCCTGAGATATATATGATCTCTCTTGTCGTCTTACTTACAAGGTAGCTTGGTCAAGTGGAATACACGTCTCCTTCTACATCATAGTAATGGGATGAGCTAATCTAACAACATCAACATCAAATAAGACATCTTTCAAGGTGACTCCCTCTCCCCATTACTGTTTTGCATGGCACTGATCCCACTCTCAAACGAACTGAGTAACACCAGGTATGGGTTCAAAGTGTATAATACTATAGTAAACCATCTGTTTTATATGGACGATCTGAAGCAGTTTGCTAGAAATAACGAAGAGCTAGTAGGGCTGTTAACAACTGTTAAAGAGTCCAGCAATGACATCGGGATGGACTTTGGCCTTGATAAGTGTACTAAAGAAACTTTTTTGTAAGAGGCAAGCTCAAACAAACAGCTTCCATTAAATTAGATACCGACACTACCATCAAGGAGCTTGACCCACAAGAAAGCTATAAATACCTGAGTATAAACGAAGGAGATGGTATACAACAAACTACTATGAAGCAAAAAATAAGAAAGGAGTATTACAAGAGTGTAAGACTTATACTAAAAACTGAACTCAACCCCAAAAATCGCATCGAAGCCATTAACACTCTGGCACTTCAGGTAGTCCATTACAGTTTTAAATTTCATTAACCTGAATCTCACAAAGCTCCAAAACTTGGATAGGAAGAGAAGAAAACTACTAACATCTAAGAACTTGCACCACCCAAAAGCATACGTTGATCGTCTGTACCTATCTAGAAGTAACAGGGGAAGAGGAATGATGCAGGTAGAACTGTGCCACAGTACCTCCACAATAGCAACGAATAAGTACTTACCTAATACAGAGGACCGGATGCTGCGGCTTGTATGCAAATAAGAAAGCAGCAACAAATCTCATTCTATTGTTAAGGAAGCTTGCAAATTCTCAAATATATGGCACTCTAGTCATAACACCAACTTGAACTTCTAACTTGTTGTCTATTGAGGTCTCTGGGTGATGAGACTTGGAGTCGACTTGTACAAATGCAAAACAAAGTCAAACAAATAATAATAATAATAATAATAATAATAATAATAATAATAATAATAGGGACTACACAGTCAATTCCATGTAGCAACAAGTTGTTGGAAAAAATAGGTGGCATTGGCTGATGAAAGGAACCCTAAAAAAGGGACCGAGAGCACTATACTGATAGCGCAAGACCTAAGTTTGGCCATGAACTGGAGTCAACCTTAGGAATGAGCAAGTGTCTCCGCTGTGCCGCATCTGCAATTGCCTATCTCAACGAATGCCCTAGACTTACTCAAAGCCACTACAAGTTGTAGCGACACGACCAGATAGCGAAAGTGCTACATTGGAAACTGCGAAAGTGGGGGGCCAGAGAGGGGCAAGACGTGGTATGAGCACAAATCTCAAAGAGTGGGAGAGTAGGAGACTAGCAAAATCATCTGGGATTTCCCAATCCAAACAGATCAGGTGCTAAATTATAACAGACCGTACTTATTGGTGGTGAACAAGGAGCACCACATAAGCTAAATAGTTGATGTTGCATGCCCCCTTTGACCTACGAATAGTCAAGAAGGAAGGTGAAAAGATAGATATATCCAACCCTCCTAAGGACGAAATAGCCTGGCTATGGAAAATGAAGGAGGTGTAGACAGTACCATTTATTGTTGTGTCCTTGGGAACAATATCAGAAGGCTTCAAGAGGACTATAAAGAAAATTAGAATAGAGTGCTCAGTAAAACTGTTACAAAAGTTTTGCCTCCTTGGCACAGCCAGAATAATCAGGAAAGTATTAGATAGCTGAAAAGAACGGATAGCATGGTACCGCAGGTTGCAAGTAGTAAGCCCGGCTACGTGTGCAAGACTTCAGGAGCTTCAACAAATCCTTTGATAAAGAAAAATAATAATAATTCTGATTTTGGCACAAGATCAGCAATTTTGAAGGAATCGATTCCAATGCTTCACTGGTACTTTCTTTTATCGACAGCATAAGAATGGGAGGGAAATTTGAAATCTGTGGCGTTAGAAACCAGAAGAACAAATACCACAAAGCATTTTTCCGACGCTCTAACGATTCTATAAGGTTTTTGTTAGAGGTAGATTTTCTTTTATATTTCATAGGTGAATATAGGCGTACTAATATCTTCTAAACTAGGTTAAAGAAATCGAAATTTAACAAAAACCGGGGTAACTTCAGGGAAAGAAGAAAAAAGAATGAAATACCTTAAAAAATTCAAATCTATCATAAAAAAGCGTTTAATTTTAGAAGAAAATAATAATAATAATAAAATATAATCAATGCCAAAAGAGGAATGACTAAGTCCAGTTTTAATTTAATCGTATGTAACTTGAAAGGAATATCTTACCTTTGAAGTTATATGTGATTAGATTATAAGTGGAGGGAGCACGAAGAATGTTCAGAGTTAAGGAATAAAGAAGCCATTAAAGGAATAATGAAGCTATTAAAGAAATAAAGAAGCCATTCTTCAATTGGAATGGATTTCTGTATTTGTGAATGAGGTCGTTAAGCATAATTTAAAAGCTATAGAAGTTAGTCTGTGTAGGCATGTCATGGATTTTTGCACTATATTTATAAACCGTACCACTTTCCAAAGGATTCTAGGTGTGTATGTTATTGTTGAAATAATTGTTTATATATTGGTTGAGATTTTCTTTACTATAAAGCTGTAAATGGAGTTTGTGTATTTTAGAAGCTAGGGTTTTGCAAAATTTAGTATGGTCGAGTAAGGAACTTGAATGACGCTCTTATTGAAAACTCATAGCGTTCATGATATCGTTGCAAGTATCTGCTAAATAATTTAAAGAAAGATATGGCTATTGATGTGGTTACAGATATCTTAAACGGGCGGTAATACCAAAGAATATTTTTTACCTTACAAAGCCCGTAGTAATCATAAGAAGCAAACCTCTGAGATAAAATAATTCCGAAAGTTAAAACAACTTTAGGAATTTTTATATCACTTTTACATTCATGGCAGAATACTTTAAGAAGCTACAGAACGATCGAAGCATATTTATAAAGAAAACATTAAATTTTAACGGCTCAATGGGAAAAAATACTATACTTCCATCCCACTCTCATTTATTAGTAAAGGCTCTTCCAAAAAAGTCTATAAACCACATCAAGGACTGCGATAAAGATACAACAAGCAAAAGGACGTAAAATGATTATAAGTTACAGAGACACTAAAAAGTCGTCGAACACTTATTTGTTGCAAACGGGGACGCAATCCATATCCTAACAGAAGTGAATATCCCTCATCCGGGTTGAGAACCAGGGATTTACAAGATTTGTTTTTGCAAGTGAGAATTTTCACTTGATTTTACATTGTAAAAGAGACATGAAGCAAATATTTTTTTTTGACTTTGATAAAGCTATAAATAATAACGTGCAGCATATTGAATGAAAAAGACATGGGCGTTAAAAATATAGAAGGCTGCCGGTGTTTCGTGTTTCACCGTTAAAAAAAGAAAAAAAAAAGAGCCAATTTACTTCACATCTCTCGTAGCTTCTAAATTATTATTATGTAAAAACAACTTCAAAATTTCCACTTCTAAGAATAGAGCTTCTAAATGAAATGAATGAAATAGATGAGTTATAAATGGATGGATAAAATTTGTAGTGTTGCTTCGGTTTAGAACGTCTACTAGTTTACAGGAAATGAGAGTTTGAGTCACGCGGGCAGCTCCCGTTTTCTTTCTGTCGAAGGATGATTTTAATTCAGTATTCTACACGTAATTATAGCTTTATCTACTTTGAGGTTCACCGTTAAAAATTATATACCTAATATCTCAGGTAGTTTCTAAATTGTTCGTGATGTATAAGTAGTTTACGATTCTCGTTTATAAAAACAAAGCTTCTTAATAGAAGGCGAAAATTCGAAGTGTTCCTTGGTATAATAGAAAGTTT
Source organism: Octopus bimaculoides (assembly GCF_046866305.1). Classification (NCBI taxonomy): domain Eukaryota; kingdom Metazoa; phylum Mollusca; class Cephalopoda; order Octopoda; family Octopodidae; genus Octopus; species Octopus bimaculoides. The sequence goes on from NC_142933.1 coordinate 76,172,661, forward strand.
GTTATTTTATTGAAGACGTAGGTTCGTGTCTCAAGGGTAGTCTTCAACTTTTTTCCATCGAAGGGATTTTAAAGCCGATATTTTGCACCCTTTATTCATAGCTTGATCTACTTTCTACTTACCCGTTAAAAATAATTTACTGTATATCAAAATATAGTTTACGGAGAGAAAACATTTGATATAGAAATTTAACGTACTAGTTTGAGCAGATATGTGTTTATATATATATATATATATATAAAATATAAACAAGAGTGAAAAAACTACAGAAGACTTGTGTTATATGGTTAAAGTATATATTTAAATCGTTATGTTAGAAAAATGTTATAAAATTTTGAGTTGCTTCTATACTCAAAATTTTATAACATTTTTCTAACATAACGATTTAAATATATACTTTAATATAGGTCATTATTCAGTTTATTTCAAGATTTTTTGCCAATAGAGAAAGAACTCGTTTCTAACCTAGATCCAAGGATCCTTCATTAGAGTTTCAACATCAACACTGGGCATTTTTGTATGTATGTATGTATGTATGTATGTATGTGCAAATTTGTGTTTTATGTATGTATTCTCATGTATATAGTTGCATATCTAGACATGCTCATATATATTTAAATGATAAACTTCTGGAAAGTTTTACAGATTTTTATAGTTCCAGTGATGGATCAGTGATGGATCAATAAGCTATCTCGGATTACATCATCTAATATCTTTTTAAAACAAAGGTGTGATTGGAAAGCAATCAAGGTTATCGAGCTGCACATTAGAATTCCTAGTTGTTTATTCAGCGTTATCCTTTGCCGAGTGATAGCTATGTACTTATACACTATTCAACATAGAGACTTAAAAATTCTTCTGATCCAAACATACACACACCAAATCGATGCACATACATATATAGACCAATAATTAAATTAATTTGGCATTCGTTGTTTTTATAATCTATATAGCTTTATAGATTTTTTCAGATAAATTACGAGTTATTTGCAAAAATACATTCATGAATAAATATATTTTATGACTAATAGGCACAGTCGTGGCTGCGTGATAAGAAATTTGTTTCGAGTTCAGTCCCACTGTGTGGCATCTTGGACAAATGCCTTCTCTTATAGCCTCAGGCCAACCAAGGCCGTGTGAATGGATTTAGTTGGCGAAACTGAAAGACGACCGTCACATATGTATATATATATATATATATATATATGCATATACTCTTTTATTTCTTTCAGTAATTTGACTGCGGCCATGCTGGAGCACCGCTTTTAGTCGAGCAAATCGAACCCAGGACTTATTATTTGTAAGCCTAGCGTACTTATTCTATCGGTTTCTTTTGCCGAACCGCTAAGTTACGGGGACGTAAACACACCAACATCTGTTGTCAATTGATAGTGGGGAGACAAACACAGACATACAAATACACACACACACACACACACACACACACACACACACACACACACACACACACACACACACACACACACATATATATATATATATATATATATATATATACATATATAAACACGACGGGCTTCTTTCAGTTTACGTCTACCAAATCCACTCACAAGGCTTTAATCGGCTCGAGACTAGTAGGAGACACTTGCCCAGGGTGCCACGCACTGGGACTGAACCCGGGACCACTTCTGCGCTTGTATATATATATAATCTGTTTGTGTGTCTTTGTGTCTGGGTTTGTTTGCAACCGGTGCTTGACAACTGGTGTTGGTGCGTTTACATCCCAGGCTTGGCAAAAGAGACCGATAAAATAAGTACCGGCTGCTATTCATTCGACAAAAATTCTTCAGGGTGGTGCCCCTGCAAGACCGCAGTCTAATGACTGAAACGAGTAAAAGATAAAAGATAAGACATCACTAAATTCATACGAATGACTACTTTAGCTGAATGTTAAATTTACGTAATGGAAATAAAATATATAGATATATTTATTATAACGAGCACCGAGCAATAATCACTAGTTTCTCAGATAATTTTCGAGGCAGTGAGCCATCAAAGGGATCACCTGGGTATGGCTGTTTAACCTGTTTGAAATTGGAAGGAAATTTTTCACAAATTGCAGTCTATTATCTTTAAATAGACACATCAGCTAATGTAATACAGGGCACACACACACACACACACACACACACACACACACACACACGTTAGTCATTGTAGAATGGTTTAGTGATATGTTTCCTGGTTTAAGAATGACTTGGAGCTAAACAACACGAAAAACTCGATTTCCGGTCGAACGTATTACATTTGAAGTGCGTCGCTTATATCCTTGCAGAAATCGCGGATGTAATTACTTCCTATCTCGCTTCATCGTAAAATATTCATTCTTGCCACTAGTTAGAAGCCACTATAAAAAATATACAAAGTGGTTGTTGAACTAATGAGATCATTAATATAATATTTGTATAGTAAACAGAACTAAATTCACAACCAATTTCCTTTGTCGCTTGTGGGTGTAATCCATTAAAATAATTGCAGACAAGACAATCATTAATAGTTTATCGAGTCAAGCGGACGAGGCATACTCGAATGGTTAAGGTAATGCAGCCAGAACATCACACCTATTTAGAAGTCACTGGGTCTAATTTCTCTAAAGTTACATTCCCTTTATTAAGGTAGAATGTAATTTAACTGTTTTCATTGTTATTTCTGGAAGGTCAAGCGACCAGTGACTGATGACTTCCTCTGACTAAATACAAGGTAGATATTGCTTACCTCTGCGTTCATACACACATACACACCCATATATACGGACACACACAGATACACGCACACACACATGCACATAAACACACATACACACATACACGTATGTATCCATGTATGCATGCGTGTATGTATGTGTGTGTATATATGTATGTATGTATCTATGTATGTGAATGCGTGTACTTGTGCTTTATGCAACACTACAGTATATGTCAAGTGATTTTTCCGCCAGTGCTGAATGTATTGGCTGGTGGAAAGCCCTCTTTTATGATCGCCAAGATATTATATAGTATGACATCGTATTTACGTATGTCTATACATATAGTGTAACCAACAATGTATACATATTGTATATCCTGCATTGCGGCAAAGAGCGTACTACCATAACAACAACAACAACAACAACAACAACAACAACAACAACAACTACTACTACTACTACTACTACTACTACTACTACTACTACTACTACTACTACTACTACTACTACCACCATCATCGCCACCACCACTACTACTACTACTACAACCACTACCACCACCACCACCACCACCACCACCACCACCACTACTACTATTACTACTACTACTACTACTACTACTACTACTACTACCACCACCACCATCGCCACCACCACTACTACTACTACTACAACCACCGCTAAGCATTTTCTCCGACGCCTTAACAATTCTGCTAGCTCACCGTCTAAGTTCTTTCTATTTTTGAGACAAAGCTGAGAATTTTGAAGGGAGGGAGCAAGTCAATTACATTGATCGCACTACTTGATTGGTACTTTATTTTATCTATTTAGGTACCTCGTGATCAGGGACAAGCATATACATAAATACGCAAGTATATACAGATTGTAGCGTACATATAGCATAATTGTGAAAGGGTCTTTTAATGTACTTCTGTTTCGCTATTATTTACAATAAGCTAGTTCCTAAAAAATATTAAAAAAAGCCACAGATAAGGATTAATTTATTTCAATAATGCATGAGACTAGTAAATGGAAATTTAAATACTGCAGAAGCTATATAAAAAGAAACGTTAATTTACTATGTAAACGTCATAAATATTAAACCTATAAGAAAGTGGAACGATTCAATCTAAAGAGTAATGATGTTCTAAAGTTCAAATGCTGGTGTAGTCAACATTGCTTTCTTTTACACCAGATTTGATAAAATAAATACCAGCATATATATTCATTCAATTGATTATACGCCTGCATTATAAATTTGTGTTATTTTGCAGAGTGTAGAAAAACACTTTAAAGAGAAAATATATTATTAATAGCAATCTATGTATCATATTTAAAGCAGATGCAACATGAAAAACCTAATTAACGGCGGTTTTCGTTCTGAGCTGGCATCTCTTACAGATGTACAGTGTCAAAAAACAAAGCTATGCCAGGACCAGACAAAAATCATCCTGTACCAGCGGTGGTATTGTTAAATGCGATTTTCTGCCTCCTTGGGATTTGTCTGTAGCAAGTATCCACTGGCAACCGCACGCTAAGTCAAAATCCCCTGTTATTGATACAGAAAATCACTGATTAACCCCACTACTGATGTTGCAATTATGTAACAATAACAAATCATTATTCATGTTTTATATCGTGTGGAGTAAAGCGCCATGCAGTGAAATTTCACCGTCACAGGAACAGATTTCACCATCCTGAGTGGTTGCTTTTTCATGCTAATTCACAATACTTACATTGCTTATAACAACTGAAACATATATTTTGGGCGTTGTATCAGTAATTAATATATGCAAAACTAAAGTGGTGTTCTCTAATCTGCTAGGTCATTGTATTGTTAAGATACCAATAAAAATTTCATTTTCCCTTAATGTATTGTGTCCAGATTAAGAGAGTCAGTTGGAAACTAGTCTCTCCTATATTATTCGAATGCATTAGGGATTGTGATGCAACATTTGCGATATAAATGTGGTGAGATTCTTTAAATCATGAATGACAAGGGTGCACGCATGACTACTTGGTCAAGAAAGCCTCTCTGGAAACATGCGATTCCAGGTTTGATCATACTGTACTACGCATTGTGTAAGGCGCTTCTACAATAGCTTTGGATAGACTAATACCTTATGTATGGAATTAGCTAGAAAATTATTGAGCTTTTCTGTTTAATAGTATGAAAACTAAAAAGAAAAGATCTCTTGATTCTTATTCCAATGCGATGGTGCTCGTGCATATGCAGCGATAGAGTTAAGAAAAGAAAGATAGTTGTTTGTTTTGTTTATAAAAGCAGCATGACTTATCGCAGACTATCTTAACGAGATTAACTGTCAATGGAATGAAACAAGAAAAGTCAACTTTAAAGCAAATTTAATAATTTACTCAACCAATTTATAACTAATATGAGAAGATTGTTAGAAAGACTTAAAAAATTTTCCATAACGAACAGTTTAATGATTACCGTTTTACGGAAATATGAAACTGATGGATGTTTACGTCTATTGCCAATTATACAGCATCAAGTACAAATTATACATATACATACAACAGGCTTCCTGCCAGGATGAGTAAGCCAACTCGGGAATCGAATGATCGAGACTGCAGTTGTGGAACAAATATATGTCGGTCGATCAATGGTATATCGCGCCCAAGTATTTATTATCCACCGTGTGGTAAAGATCGATTGCGTGGGCAATAATATATTGCAAGCAAGTAGAAAAAATACAAAAAAAAATAATAAAATGGCATGCGTTCATAGTGAGATACTCAACACAGATCAAAAACAAAAGGAGAGAAAGAAACACCATCCTAATAAGGCAATCGAACTTTCGTGAAACCTTCACTGAATAGAGAAAGCACAGCTGCTAGACATTCTAATCAGTTATCTGCTGATCCTCGAAAACAACAGAAACTACAGTGAAGATATAAGGATGTGATTAAATGCAACATGTGGTTTGAGAACCACTGATCGATTCAGGTTTGATGTATGGTTCCCAAAATTTCATATGGACATCATCGACTCCTCTCGGACAGACTGTCTGTAATTGACTGTGATAAGTCTTCAAGTGACCAATTGAAAAGTTTAAACCTGTATAGGAACTTTTTAAAGGCCTAGATTTAAACACAATATTGCTGAGTCGTATTCACTGTAAAGAAAAAATCTGCTTAAGATAAATATTTCAGACTTAATACAATGAAGGCTGGTGGAGTGTTTCTACTGCTGTATTAGAATGACATGCTGGATATTTTTGGTTCAGCTCTCCGTAACTGAATGAAATAGTTCCTTTATGAGAAGTTTTGCATTGCAGGCAAACGAAAGTCATACTACATTGTATTGTTTTAACATTTTAATGAATATAAAATGAAATTGCGTCCCGACGCAGACATGGCCGTGTTGTAAGAAGCTTGCTCTTCCCAACCGCATAATTCTGGGTTCAGTCTCATTGCGTGGAATCTTGGGCAAGTGTCTCCTAGTATAGCCTCGGAAAGACCAAAGCCTTGCGATTGGATTTTGTAGACAGAAACTGAAAGTAGCCCATCGTATATACACAGTCATGACAGAAGTAAATAAACACCTCATAAACCATTGTTTTATGTTTATTCTAACTTGTACAGGTTTATATTTTTCATTAATTGACATTTTTATGTTTCAGGTTCTATATGTGACTGTTTAGTCATGCCACGTGCAAAAGAAGCCTTGGAACCGTCTGAATTTCAGAGAGGCGTATTGTGGGTCATTCTGAAGGTGGACATAGTGAAAAATCGTAGAAAACATTGGGATCCCGCTTTCTACAGTTAATAGAGTGATTGTACATGGCTCATTGGTTAAAGCATCAAGCTTACGATCGTGAGTTTGTGAGTTCGATTCCAGGACCGGGCTGGGTGTTGTGTTCTTGAACAAGACAATTTATTTTACGTTGCTCCAGTTCACTGGTGCCAAGCTGTATCGGCCTTTGCCTTTCCCTTGGATAATATCAGTGGTGCGGAGAGTGGAGGCTGGTATGCGTGGGCGACTGCTGGCCTTCCACAAACAACCTTGCCCGGAATTGTGCCTCGGAGGGTAACTTTCTAGGTGTAATCCCATGGTTATTTATGACCGAAGGGGGTCTCCTCCTTCACCAGAAAGGGGAAGGAGCCCACATCGCCTTACCCAGATCAACCAGGGTTCTATGACAGGGCTCTTCTATTTGTTAAGAAAAGTGTAGAGGATAATCCTCGTTGCAAGGCCTCTGACATAGCAGAACAAGTTCATGTCCGCCCCAGAACAGCTGTCAAGTGTCTTCACAAACTTGGTTACTATGGCAGAGCAGCAAGAAGGAGACCACCTCTTAGACCAACCAACATCAAGTGGAGAAAAGATTGGGCCAGTGAGATGGTGGAGAGACCACTAGCATTTTGGGACACTGTCATATTCTCTGATGAGTTCAGATTGTTGTATTTCCTGACAGTGGTCGAATGTGGGTCAGGAGACTCAGTGATCAAGAATTTGATGTGAAAAGAGTGCAGCCAACAACGAAACATGGCAGCTATTCTGTGATGGTCTGGGGGAGCAATTTGGAGCGATGGTTGATCAGAACTGGTGGACTGTGAGGGAAACATAAACGTAGATAAATATGCATCCATATTGTAGAAAGAACTCCTTCCAATCATCTCCAGTGGTGAATTGATTAAAGAAGACTATTTATGGAAAATGAGGCTCCTTGTCACACGGCTAAAATGACCCAAAATGTGTTGGATGAGAATGGCATTAAAAAGCTTCCATAGCCAAGCCAGTCACCAGATATGAACCTTATTGAACACCTCTGGAACATAATGGACAGGAAACTTCATGAAAAGAACAAGAAACAATCTTCAAAACCAGATCTTTTGAGATTACTACATGAAACTTGACAAGAAATTCTGAAAGAGAATATTCATCTGATCAGTAACATGCCTAATAGGATCCTTGCATTGAAAAATGCATGGGGCATGTCTACTAAATATTAAATATTCACATTATAACAATTAATAAATAATTTGAATGTATAATGTCAGATTTAAATAAATTTTAATGATTATAAGTGTCTATTTACTTCTGTCATGGCTGTCTGTGTATATATAACCACCATACTTTATCTTTTATTTGTTTCAGTTATTAGATGGAGGCCATATTGGGGCACCACCTTGAAGCATTTTTAAACGAATGAATCGATCCCAGTACCTATTTCTGGTACTTATTCTATCGGTCTCTTTTGCAGAACTGCCTAGTTAATGGGACGTAAACACACCAACACAGGTTGACAACCAGTGGTCTCAGTCTAATAACTGAAACAAGTAAAAGATATCAATATGGTGGTTCTAAATAATTCTAACATTGTTGCGCTGGAGATAACAGGTGTACTTCATTTGGCAGTCAAAAAGTGACACATTTCGCAAGGAAATTTAAAACAAAGATATTTTTGAAGTTAAAAATTTAGAAACAAATACAAGAGACTATTATTGCTCTGTTTAACCTTCTGTCTACCAATGGACCCATTTCAGTTTTTTCAGTTGCTTTTTCATACTGTCTATATTATTTGATTCTGCTGATTTCTCGTGATTCCTATTTTTTCTTGACTCTCTTTTACTTGCTAAATGGGAAATTTTCCGTATGTTTATAAAAACTAGAAAATTTCACTTCATACACTAATCACTATATGGGTCCATTGGACCCTCGAATTAAATTCAGACAATACTCTTGTCATTCTAAACAGAGTAAAAGCAGTATCAAATATTATTTTCCTAGCTATTTGTCAGATATAGAATAGATAAAATTGTTTTAAAGTCATTTGCTGAATTTTAGATAAAATAGGAAAAATTATGAAAATATTCCTGTAAATTTGTGTGGTATTGCAGCACCGTCAATCTGCTTGGTTATAGGGTGATGCAAAATTTCTATGTGATGACGCAATTCTTTCAATATATTGCACTATCTTTAAGGAGAGTATAAATATGCGAGAGAAAGCAATATCTGCCTTTAGTCTGCTATCAAGTTTCATATATTCAGTTGTGCTTTCTGATATGCCTCGACGTAAAAACTTGACTGAAGACCAAATATCGAAAAGGTTATTGGAATTAGATGAAGAATGGGAAGAAGATAGTAGTGATTTCTTCTATTGCTCTGAAGATGATGGTGAAAGTGATTGTGTGATGGACAGTTTAGGTTCCATGTCATCAGATGATAAAGGTACCAAAAACAATTATCTGTAAGCCACTCAATTATGAATGAGAAATATGTTTCTAGAGACAAACAAGAAGTTTGCATTCTAATCCTCTTACTCAAGCAGATGTAAGAACTTCATCTTGCAATATTGTGCGTCAAGAATGTGGACCATCCCGTTTTGCCAAAAGGTCTTGCGATAGCATTGAAACATGTTTTACTATCTTTATGCGCCAGAATCTTCTTGAAATAATTCGTAAATGGACAGGTTATTGAAGGTTAGGTTATTTACAAAGATAAGTGGAAGGAAATTGATCACTCTGAACTAAAGAAATTCATTGGACTGATTATTTTTAAAGGTGTTTATAAATCTAAACATGAAAATGTCACACATTTATGGAGTCAAGAAGATAGTCGCCCAATATTCAACAAAATCATGAGCCGGGGAAGATTTCAGCAGATTTTACAAGTATTGCGCTTTGATGATGCTAGTGCAAGAAGAAAAAAGAGAAGTGATGATAAATTGGAGCCCAGAAGAGAAGTATTTGAAATGTGGGATCAGAATTTGGAAGATGGATATGTTCCAAATTGATGCATGACAATTGATGAACAATTAATTTCATTCAGAGGGCGCTGCCCATTCCGGGTATATATTCCTTCAAAACTAGGGAAATATGGAATTAAAATTTGGCTAATATGCGACAGTGAAACATCTTGTGCCTGGAAAATGCAAATCTACACTGGAAAAGACCCAGAAAAAAGGAGAGAGACAAATCGAGGTTCAAGAGTTGCTGAAGACCAAGTAAAAGAACTTGAAAATACTGGTCACAATATAACTTGTGATAATTTGTTTTGCAAGTCTAGGACTGGCTTGAAAGCTGCTTTGCAAGAAAACTACTTTAGTTGGAACAATTAGAAAGAGCAGAGTGCTTTCATAAATGGGAAAGAAAGAGAAATCAACAGCACAATATTTGGATTTCAAAAGGATTCTATGATCCTATCTTAGTGTCCCAAGAAAAATTATGGAGTCACACTTATGAGTACAATGCACTCTCAGCCTTCAATTGATCCAAAAAGTCCTGAAAATAAACCTGAAGTTATTTCATGTCCCAACAAAACAAAGGAGGAGTAGATACCCGAGATAAGATGGTAAGGCCATACACTTGCAAAAGAATGACTCGAAGATGGCCTATGTTTATATTCTACATGATTGATATAAATGCAGTGAATGCTTTCATTGTTGCTAAACAGCTTCACTTGCGAAGTTTCAAGGATAAAAGAAGACAGTGTCTAATCCAGTTAGGAAAAGAACTTGCTGGAGTTAATGCTGAACAAGAACATAACAAACAATCTTCTAGTTCCGCTAACATTTCTCAACCAAACAAGAAAGGAAGAGGATTTTCAACCTCATCTGAGATTCCTCAGCCAAAGAAAAAAAAAGGAAGTTGTTCTTTGTGTGGCTCCCAAAAGAGACAGGAAAACTCGAACTACATGTAAGAATTGTAATATCCATGTTTGCCAAGAACATTCTAATGTTGTCTGCGTTCATTGCCATGAAGATCTGTAATTCTGTATTTTTGTAATTTTTAAAGTTTATAATATATTCTGTATTTTTTTTATTAAGATTTGTGAGAAACAGTAATTCTTCATTCACCTGATAGCATATATAATGTAACTAAAATAGTAGTAGTTTGAATGAAATTTAATTAAAAGAAAAATATTGGGTCCATTGGACCCAGTTGGTAATTAGTGACATACATTTTCTCTGGTAGACCAAGGATTAACTAATCATCCTACTGTATAAGAAAGTTGTGAAAAACACATTTTTTAAAAGACGTTGAAGCTTTATATGAATTTTTCAAAGCTTTGGAAATTATATTTCTAAAAATATTCAGCGCAACGTTTGAGAACCACTGATAGAGTCATTTTTTAATGCTCGTTTGCTTCTGTTTTCATATAAATGATTGCAATAATACATTTCTCTCAATTTGATGGATTCGTTGTTTTTTTCTAGCATTGGAACAATCTATTATCTTTATCCTCATTTCTTTTTACTTTCACATCAGAATTTTAAATAAATGGCAACCACAAAAATATCGATATTTCCTTTTCTGATTTTTATGAATACCTTACAAGGAGTTATTGAAAGACCGAGCACGATCGCCATCATGCTAATAATTCACTAACCTTGATTTTTTTTCAATTTCATAATGCATCAGTGAATGTCTTGCTCTTCATATCATATGACATATATTTCTGGAAAATAGTTACAATTCGAATATAGAGTGCACTTTGATACTCATTCATATTACATCCAAGTTGATGAAAGCTATCACTTACGTTTTTAAACGAGAAGTGACAAAGAGCTTCTATGTTTTCAAGAAAATTTCAAACAGCAGACTGATGTACTGGTTAAACTTCAAACACAGGTCATCATACATCAATTTCCTTCTTTCATATTTGTACTCCAACAAAACTAGCATGCCAGTATTGCTTCAGTAACTCTGCAAAGTTATTTGAATGTACCATTAATTAAAAGCCTCTACAAGCTTTTACTTTAGCTTCATGTGTCACTGTTTGATAGACGAGTCTTGGATACCAAAAGCTGTAGAAATAAAACCTTTTTAAATGCAGGCAAAAATATTATTTTTAGGTGTCAAGTCTTTCTGTACACATGACATATGCTACCTCGAGCATGGTGGTATGCTGTAGCATGTGTATTATTCTTACAGGTATGTAATTTGTCATTGCTTTTAAATCTGGGAAAAAAATCAATCCATTATATTCATAATGATTAATTTTAACAGGAATTCCAGAAATTATTCAAATATTTATAGCAAACACCTGATTTTGTGTTATTTAAGATTGTTCAGCTAAGCAGTAATTAATTTGCTGTGAATGAGTTTTCCTCGAATCACTTATTTCCCTTCTATTATATTTAAACGTTAATGTTTCAAGAAGTGTATTATACTCTAAAGATACTTATTAGAAATATTATGTGACAACAATAGATTATTTATTTAAATAGCATATTAAATATTTTGACTGTATTATATCTATTTGTAATATGGGTTTCCAATTTTAGCACAAGACCAGTATCTCCGGGGGAGGGGATAAGTCGAATACATTGATCCCAATGTGCTCAATTGGTATTTATTTTATCGATTTCGAAAGGATGAAAGGCAGATTCGATCTCTGCAGAATTGGAATTCAGAACGCAAATATGGAAGAAATACCGGGTGAATTTGTAACATGGGTTCCAAAAAAAACAAAAAAAAAACAAACAAACAAAGGCAGCTGGCTGGCAGAATCATTAGTACGCAGGGCAAACTGCTTAACAGCATTTCAACTATCTTTACGTTCTGAATTCAAATTTCGCCGAGGTCGACGTTGCTTTACATTCTGTAAAGACCGATGACATATGCCGCTAAGAATTTTGCCCAGTGCAGTAACGATTCTGCCAGTCCACCCCATTCATATCCATTTGTAATATTAGTTTCAACTTTTGGCCAGCAATTTCGGGGGATGGGTAAGTCGATTACATCGACCCCAGTACTGAACTGGTAGTTAATTCATCGACTCCGAAAGGGATGAAAGGCAAAGTCGATCTCTGCGGAATTCGAATTCAGAACGTTAAGACGGACGAAATGCCACTAAGCATTTTGCCCGGCACGGTAACAATTCTGTCAGTTCACCTCCTTCATATCAAATTTGTAATATTACCTCTAATTTTGATACACATATTTGAAGGTATTACGTATTGCTCTAAGAAGGTTCACTTAATATAAATGTACACACACACATAAGTATATATTGAGAGATATCACCATGATTTATATTTGAAGGTTAAAAACAAAATAGGTTTCTTCCGCTTGACTTTTCCTCTTTCTTTTGTTGCGCTCGCACACATACACACACACACTCACACATACATGTGTGTGTATTTATGTGTGTGTGCGCATGCGCGCATATATATATATATATATATATATATATATATATATATATATATATATATATATATATATATATTGGATGATAGGTTGTGATGAAAAGGCGTTAAGGAGAATCTTTCTTGAATAAATACGCAAATGTGTGAGTGTTTCGAATTTACTAGTTCATGGAGAACTTTGTAATCAGGTGTGTATATTTAGGTGTGTCATCTTCAAGTCATAGGGTTTCACAAAGGAATGCAGTTAGATTATTGGTCAGCAGATGTGTGACTTAGTTTAGTCTGTTAAAGTCTGTCATACCGGCCATGACGAAGGGAAATAGCCCTGAAACTCGAGTCGCTTTTATATGTATATATTTATATTTATATATTTATATATTTGATCCTTTATATTGAACACTCAATATTTCATCTACATTCAATACTTTCTTTCATGGTGCCATCCATTTTTATTTTATTTTATTTTATATTGTATATTGTATATCATAATATATATTGTATATTCCATATTCTATACCCCACATTAGTTCTGCAGGAATATAAATAAAACATAAAAAACAGACAGTGTTGGAACTCTTTTAAGCAAAATAATATATTCCTCTATACACAATCATACAAAAAACCCCACCTTTTTTGTATTTATTTTTACTCGCATATATATATATATATATATATATATATATAAACACACACATGTAAGGTTAAATGACTCGACAGCGACAATAGCAGCAGCAGCCCAGGCAAGAAAGGTTGAAGGATGGGATCGTTGGCTAAGGTGATGCAAATAAAGGTTAGCGCGAAGTGAAATAGGTAGAGAATGAGAATGGTTATTGCAACTTTTATTCTTCTAGCGTTTGGTATTGTCATTGTTGTTGTTGCTGTGGACTAATCAGTAGAATATATTAGAGGAGACTGTTTTTCTGCTGATCAGTGGGACAAGTTAATGAAATGATTAAAATAAAGTGTGCGGAATGTGTGAAGTATGTGTGTGTAAGTATATGCATATATACACACATACGTATATACACACATACCTACCTACGTACGTACACACATACATACCTACGTACATACATACATACATAAATACATACATACATACATACAGACACACACACACACACACACACACACACACACACACACACACACACACACACACACACACACACACACACACACACACACACATATGTATATTTATATATATATATATATAAAATCTTTTCATAAGAACAGTATTGGCAGTGACTTAACATTTTCGGTTAGCTAAGCCATTATCGAACTGTGGTACATTAGAGTTCATCTTGGCTTTATATAGCTTCTTTTAAATTAGAATTTTCTGGGTTAAGCTGAGTTCTGTTGAATGATAATTAGGTTGGATGATAGGTTGTGATGAAAAGGCGTTAAGGAGAATCTTTCTTGAATAAATACGCAAATGTGTGAGTGTTTCGAATTTACTAGTTCATGGAGAACTTTGTAATCAGGTGTGTATATTTAGGTGTGTCATCTTCAAGTCATAGGGTTTCACAAAGGAATGCAGTTAGATTATTGGTCAGCAGATGTGTGACTTAGATTAGTTTTTATTGTTTTATTTTATTTGTTTCAGTCATTTGACTGTAGCCATGCTGGAGCTCCGTCTTGAGGCGTTTTAATCAAACAAATCTCCCCCAGGGTTTATTTTTAAGCCTAGTACTTACTCCATCGGGCTTTTATCGCACCGCTAAGTTACGGGGACATAATCACAATAACCTTGGTTGTCAAGCAGTGATGGGGAACAAACACTGACGCAAAATTACACACACGCACGCACACACACATACACGCACGCAGACATATATACGGCTGGCTTCTTTTAGTTTCCGTCTACCAAATCCACTCACAAGGCTTTGGCAGCCCGAGGCTATAGCAGAATGCCTGCACCTATAGCTGTTGATTTTATTTGGATATTAAATCTTTTATATTGGATATTTAATCTTATATATACTACTTAAATCTTTTAAGGTTTCACAAAAGAGTGTAAGTAGGTCGTAAGCTTGTGTTTGCTTGCAGACTAGTGTTTTGCACCTGTTTGTATCGGGAAGGTTCTGGTTACCACTTATATATGTTGTAGAGTTATTAGTGTGGCAAATATGTTAATCTAATATTTTAATGTTCACAAGAGGATATAAGTATGTGGTTTCGATTTCTGGACCAGCTGATGCGATGTGTCCTGGAGCTTATTTTCACATAGCGTATATATTACACCCCAACATACAGGTGTGTGTGTAGAATATATACACCGTAGAATCCAGGAAACTGGTTTTATTAGCTTTGGCTTGAGAAGGACCATTGATTCTTTTCATAACATACGTATATATTGGGCCATCTCATAAATAATGCGGTTTTTTTTAATTGCATGAACTTAAAGTCGGTGGAGGGACCAGCTTGCTATGAAAGCAGGTAGTAATTTCACCTAGCCCTTTAACTTATTCATAGTGTACGTTTTGAAGAGTGCAGTTCGATTTTCATAATTATTATAACGGAAGTGACAAAGGAGCATATTCAGCATATTTTGCTTTATGAATTCTATAAAAGCAACAACTCAACGGAAAGTGCGAGGAATATTAATGCAGTATATGGGGATCGGACAATGAGCGTAAGCCAGTGTTAACAGTGGTTCCAGAATTTTCGAACAGGAAACTACAGCCTAGAAGACGAGCCTTGTCCTGGAAGATCTGTAGAGCTTGACGAGGACATCCTGCAAATCCAGAGCAGACAAAATATAACTGTTGAGGAACTAGCAGAGAAGCTTGGATTTGGTCATTCATCCATACATCGACACCTTTGTGCCATTGGCAAAGTCAGCAAATTGGGTTAATGCGTTCCTCACACACTTACCGAGTTTAATCCTAATCGCACACAGAGAATGATTGTGTGCCGTCTTTGTTGTCATGTCCCACGAATGAACCATTTTTGGACCGAATAGTGACTGGTGACGAGAAATCGGTTCTCTATAAAGATGCCAAGCTCTAAAGACTAGTGGTTAGGGAAAGGAGAAACACCAGCACACCAGGCTAAAGAAGGTCTTCACTCACGTAAGTTGTTGTTATCTGTTTGGTGGAACTGAATGAAAGGTTTGGTCCACTTTGAACTTTTAAACTCAAACCGAACGATAACAAAGGAGATCTGCGAGCAACTTGAGCGGCTTAAGTCAGCACTAACGACCATCTTTGGTTTCAAGACGAAAGGTCTTCTTCCATGAAGATAATGCTCAGCTACATACAGTGGGAAAGACAATTGAAAGGCTGGAGCAATTTGAATGGGAAACGAAGCCTCACCCACCATATTCGCCGGACATTGCTCCATCTGATTATCATTTATTCCACAGTCTTCAAAATCATTTGGACAGAAAAAATATTAATTCTGTAGACGAGGTCAGAACAGTACTGGAGGAGTATTTTTCGTTAATTTTGGAAGAAGGGTCTTTCAAGCCTACCAGATAGACGGAAGAGCATTGTGGAAAATAAAGGTAAGTATATTTTAGATTAAAAAATAACTTTGTTTAGCTTAATTTTGAAAAGTAAAAGAAGTTTAAAAAAACCCGCATTATTTATAGGAAGACCCAATATATAAGTATATATAAAAGAGAAAGTATAAGAAGCAATAATTAAAGAACATAATAATATCACAAAAGAAATATTTATATTTATGTATTTGTAATTTGTTATTAAACATTGAAAAATGATCTCGTTTTATATGCAAAGTTATTGTTGAATTCAATTGTTTTCATTAAATTTCATCAAATAGAAGGACAATCAAGAAATATGAAATGCTATCTGTTGCCGATATATCTTTTTTCTCTTTTGTTCTGTTTATGCAGATATGCATACGCAAACGCATAGACATACGTACACACAAACACACACATGTAGGGAAGAGAAGAAAGAGAAAGGGCGAGAGAGAGAAAGAGAGGGGAGAAAACGAACGAGATCGATATATAAATAAATCGAGTGAAATAGAAAGCGCGCGCGAGAGAGAGTGAGAGAGAGAGAGATAGATAGAGAGAGAGAGAGAAAGAGAGAGAGAGAGAAAAAGAGAGAGAGAGAGAGAGAGAGAGAGAGAGAGAGAGAGAGAGAGAGAGAGAGAGAGAGAGAGAGAACTTATAATATAAACAAAAAACATGTTCATACTCTTTTCTGTATCTTTGACAGAAATGAAAGAAAGCTTCTGAATTTAACAATTTTACACAAAACATGACATTTGTTTTGCTATATTTGCATGTATGTAGGTGCAGGCGTGGCTGTATGGTAAGAAATTTGGTTCTCAACAACATGGTTCCGGGTTTAGTCCCATTGCATGACACTTTGGGACAGGTGTCTTCTGCTAGAACTTCCTTCCGACCAAAGCCCTGCGAGTGGATTTGGTAGACAGAAACTGAAATGAGCCCGTCATATATATATATATATATATATATATATATATATATATATATATATATATATATATATATATATATATATATATATATACATACAGAGTGGGGAAGCAAAGCTTGAAAAATAATAGATAGACCACCAAATTGCTAGATTTTTCCCGTGATGCGATCTGCTTTGTGCACTTTTGATGAGGTGTCCGAAGATGTGAAACCCACAGAGCAGAAACCTTTGTCATGCCAAGTTCATTGTGCTGAAAATTCTCAACTCTCTCATGGGATATGCTAATAACATTGGCTATTTGATTTATAGTGGTGTTTAATGTTTCCTCGGTGTTGGCAGTTGCAGGACGTCCAGACCTCGGGTCATATTGAAGACTCTCGCTTCCACTTCTAAATTCAGTTGCCTCCTTTTGCACTGTTGAAAAAGCTGGAGCGTCATCTCTTAATGCTCTCCCAGTGCTCCTGCTCATGATCAGAGATGCACATATCGCCTATCCACTAACGGACATGCTCAAGTAGTTATGGGCAAGCAACTGACAAGTAAATCTTTGATACTGAACAGAATATTTACTATAATGATATTTCTGCTTCAGCAACTCAACGTGGAATCTGTTTGAAGTATAATAAAAAATAGGTCAGTTTCAAAACGTTGATATCCTGGTCACAAAAGCAAAGGAAACAGTTGTCATTTTCTTTGATTTCCAGATAGAATCAAATGGGAAATAACACTTACTGATCAAAGACAAAAAAAAAAAAAACAACAAAAAAACATTATTTTTACAGTGTTATTTATTTTATAGGATATGTATGATAGAACGAGAATCCTACTTTGGGTCTCTTGTTAATAAAGTAAGTTTATAAACTGTAGTTAGTTAGCTAGAGAGCTTATTCTACACAAAAAAAACATGGCTGTTAGTCAAGATAGCCTGAAACAGATCTCGTGTAAGATAGGAGCATAATATTTTGGTCTCGTTTCAAGTTAAAACGGAGCTTAGTAGTGTAAGAGAAGTGACTCTTGGAAAGGGGGTAAGACTCATTTTTCCGCAACTGAATTGTGAATATCACTAGGGTTGCAAACATTCTCTAATTACATATATATATATATATATATATATATATATATACATGTCTCTTAAAGGATAGAGCTCAAAATCAATGCATTGAAGATACTTTATTGCAGCAACAATTATAATAATAACAGAAACAACCACAATAAGCCAAACCTATGCACATTTCAATAGGGTATCCCGGAAAAATAAACCACATCATAAGATGTCTCGTAAAATATTGTAACAAATTACAACATATTACAAATTTCTGGATACTCCATCTCATCAGGGTCGCATTATTGCCATCACCAATACCATTATTAGCAAAACACACACATCATCCAAGAGGGTGAAAGAATAATCGACGGCACGCAACCTACCATCGTTATTTTCTTACAGAGTGTAAACAAACCAGTCAACCGAAATCCAGCGACGTACACCGCCCGGTTTACAGCGTAAAAATCCCTTGCCAAAAATTCATCCCCCCTGTACATCAAGATTTCCTATCGGATCTTCCTATAACGATAGTGTATTAATTAATTCATTAATTATACCCGCCCACGCCCACGTACCGCACACCACCACCCACATGCCCACACCTACCCCCACACACACATATACCTATACTTAGATACACACACCCATATATATTTATATGTATTTTTTATGTATAACCCTACACCCAAACACATATACACACAAACATATATACACTCACATATGCATGCATATACCTATACACACATACAGATACACATGCACCCACATAAACGCGCACAGATACACACACACACCCATTTACATATATACGCATACATACTCACATACACACATGCGTACATATGTACATACACACATATAGCTATACCTCCATATATACATCGATACATATGCACATACACACACACAAGCTTATATATGTTTACATGTACACACATACACATACGTCTCCATACACACATACACTCTCACGTATCTCCACATGTATACCTACACCCATATACATATACACTCATATATTTGCGCCACAGACCTAATTCCAGTAAGATATATAGAGATGAATATACCTCTTCCTTAATTTCGAACTTGTGCCTATACACATTCCGGTAATTCCTATTTATAAAATGCATACGTATGTCTATACATATGTAGACATCTGTAAGCTTTAAACGTTATTTTATTAACTAGGTGACCCTTGGAAAAAAGTATGGAAAATAATTCCAAGTTACATAACGAACAAGTACTTTTACCCTTGTCGTACGGCATCGATTTGCCTACTAACAACCATTCAAGGGAGTAATCCTTTTTCTCATCTTTCAATTTCCAAACTAAATTACTAAGCGCCGTACTATATTGGAAATTGAAAGATGAGAAAAAGGATTACTCCCTTGAATGGTTGTTAGTAGGCAAATCGATGCCGTACGACAAGGGTAAAAGTACTTGTTCGTTATGTAACTTGGAATTATTTTCCATACTTTTTTCCAAGGGTCACCTAGTTAATAAAATAACGTTTAAAGCTTACAGATGTCTACATATGTATAGACATACGTATGCATTTTATAAATAGGAATTACCGGAATGTGTATAGGCACAAGTTCGAAATTAAGGAAGAGGTATATTCATCTCTATATATCTTACTGGAATTAGGTCTGTGGCGCAAATATATGAGTGTATATGTATATGGGTGTAGGTATACATGTGGAGATACGTGAGAGTGTATGTGTGTATGGAGACGTATGTGTATGTGTGTACATGTAAACATATATAAGCTTGTGTGTGTGTATGTGCATATGTATCGATGTATATATGGAGGTATAGCTATATGTGTGTATGTACATATGTACGCATGTGTGTATGTGAGTATGTATGCGTATATATGTAAATGTGTGTGTGTGTGTATCTGTGCGCGTTTATGTGGGTGCATGTGTATCTGTATGTGTGTATAGGTATATGCATGCATATGTGAGTGTATATATGTTTGTGTGTATATGTGTTTGGGTGTAGGGTTATACATAAAAAATACATATAAATATATATGGGTGTGTGTATCTAAGTATAGGTATATGTGTGTGTGGGGGTAGGTGTGGGCATGTGGGTGGTGGTGTGCGGTGCGTGGGCGTGGGCGGGTATAATTAATGAATTAATTAATACACTATCGTTATAGGAAGATCCGATAGGAAATCTTGATGTACAGGGGGGATGAATTTTTGGCAAGGGATTTTTACGCTGTAAACCGGGCGGTGTACGTCGCTGGATTTCGGTTGACTGGTTTGTTTACACTCTGTAAGAAAATAACGATGGTAGGTTGCGTGCCGTCGATTATTCTTTCACCCTCTTGGATGATGTGTGTGTTTTGCTAATAATGGTATTGGTGATGGCAATAATGCGACCCTGATGAGATGGAGTATCCAGAAATTTGTAATATGTTGTAATTTGTTACAATATTTTACGAGACATCTTATGATGTGGTTTATTTTTCCGGGATACCCTATTGAAATGTGCATAGGTTTGGCTTATTGTGGTTGTTTCTGTTATTATTATAATTGTTGCTGCAATAAAGTATCTTCAATGCATTGATTTTGAGCTCTATCCTTTAAGAGACATGTATACATATATATATATACAAAAACTCAACTGTGAGTTTTTGGCTAAGACTGTTAACAGATACTATATATTTTGTAAAATTTGTTTTATAAAAGTATATATTTAATATATATATATATATATATATATATATATATATATATATATATATATATATATATATATATATATATATATATATATATATATATATATATATATATACATACATACATACATACATGCATACACACGCACGCACGCACACATATGCAGATACACACACACACACACACACACACACTCACACACACACACATATATATATACGCACATATAAACGCTTATACACGCATACACAAGAATAAGATAAGTAATATATAATTTATCGTAATATATATGACAATGGTATTTTCTAGTGCCATTTCATTTTGCCTGTCATCATATTAATTTATTGCTTGAAAGATGAATAGATGAATATGTTTTATGTTTGGCGATCTCTTTGCTAAGCTGGATTAGAGTCACAATTATTTTCATTATGATTTACGTTTTTTTAAATATTAACATCTGTTATTAATACGCTTTTTGTAAGCATTCTTTTGTAAGAAAAGAGATAGTACAAATATTCTTGATATTTTCGGCCCCTTCTATGGCTTCCCTGTGTTAATTTCTATACATCCCCGACTCTGTATGTAAGCAGTAATTTTTTACTATAGTCTCCCATTTGGTATCTACTGCTGATGGTTTCAAAACCAGTTATTTTACTGTTTCAAACGCTAAGAATACGAGTTTGTGTCTGGAAAAGATATATTTAATATAGTTTTATAATTAACTTAATATGTTTTACAATATTTTACTTGCAAATGTTTCATTTTAACAATCATAACCCTTTATTATCATCATCAACATGATGATGATGATCATCATCATCATTATCATCGTCATCAGCAGCATCATCATAGTCATCGTTATCGTTATTATTATAATTATTATGGAGTGAGAGAGCAATGCATGCCATCAAAATGACACTGGGGTAAAATATACGAAGCTCAATATACCCATAATGACTACACGTCTGATTAGGATACATCAGGCACATGCATCACAACCATATGTTCGCGGCATGATGATATCATATTAAGATAAACAGCGCATGACCTTGCAGGTGGGGCGCAGTTGGAATTTTCTTCAGGTCCAGTAGCCCATAACATTCAAAAGGTCTCTGAATAAAAGTTGTTTAAGGATGTTGAGCAAAACACCCATGTTTCTAGCGGCGAATTATTCAAATCCCAAAGATTTCCTCTCAACAAATAGCTATGATGCTCTTTCACCTCCACTACTTCTGCTTGTGATCAGAGATACACAGATCGTCAGCTATCAAGAGACATGCTCAACTGGTTAAGGTCAAACAACTGATAAGTAAATCAGTGGTATTAAGCAGAATATCTGCTGTAGCCCATTTTTTAAATACCAAACACATGTACATAACACTTCCAATCAGTTAAGATCAGAAGCCACTGCCTGTTACTGCATCAGGTCATTTATTATTATTATTATTATTATTATTATTATTATTATTATTATTGTTGTTGTTGTTGTTGTTGTTGTTGTTGTTGTTGTTGTTGTTGTTGTTGTTGTTGTTATTATTATTAAGGGCTAATCCCATTTTTGAGAAGCAGTCAAGAAACACGCCAATGACCGCAAAAGTGGAAAACAACTGTTGAGGCCCTATGCTCCACAAGGGGCAAGGGATTAAGAAGAAGAATCTCATTTTTATCAAGTTCTTTGTTATAATGCTCTTCGCGGCCCGTCTCGGCACCCCACTCTACTCCGTTCCATTTTGGCAGAAGTCACAAAAGAATCTGCTAAAATGAGGAAACATTGGTGCGAGAGAGGGAGAAAGAGAGTGAGAGAGAGAGAGAGAGAGAGAGAGAGAGAGAGAGAGAGAGAAATAGAGGAAGAGAAAGACAGAAAGAGAGAGAGAAAATAAGAATTTTGAGTTCGAGTGCAGCGTAGTGGTCGAAAACTATCTTAAAACTTGAGAGGTAGTTATCATGGGGATGACGATATAGAGGGATTTGGTAACCACACTGTAAAGGTAAGTTGAGCCAGAAAGAAGAATGAATTGAAGTAGTGGAGGGTATGTTTGGTATCATTGATGTTGAATGACCGGGCAGCTTCTTGGAGCATATAAGTTTGTCAAGATATTAAGGATGTAATTCAGTGCGATATCTTAAAACAAGAAACAATGAGATTCGTAGGACTTTTGGTGGAAATGGTTTTATCTTTTACTTGCATTAGTCATTTCACTACAGTCATGCTGAGGTACCGCTTGAAGGGTTTTTTCAAGAAAATCAACCCCATTACCATTATACTTTAAGTTTAGTGCTTACTCCGTCGATCTCTTTTGCCGAACTACTAGATTTTAAGGGGGGGCTAAGACAATTCGACCCCGGTTATTTCGTTGTCGGTTAATTTGCCCCTGATCAATTCTTCGTTGATCATTTCATCCCCAGGTCAATTCGTCGCTGGCCAATTCGTCCCAAAATTCTCTTAAATGTGATTTATGAAGGAAAGTTTAGAACAATCACTTTAGAATTAAAATTGTCGGACAATTTTAGATATTTTCTTTTTCTTTAACCTTCACTCTCTCTCTTAAGTGTCTGCGCTGAACAATTTATGAACAGAAACTTTCAAGCAAATCGAATTAAATTTATTCAGTACACCTACCCATCAACTTGACTACCTGAAAGACCATAACTTCAGAGAAAGGAAAATCAAACTGGTCGATCAAGAAATTTATATATACACAAAAAATATACAGAATGCAGATGGAGTGAAGATATACCAGAGGTGTGAAAATCGAGACTACATACTGATGAAAATTAAAAAAAGCTTAAGAAGCTTATAGGATCCATAATCACGCTTCAGCTGCTGCAGAGGTAAAAGCAAGGATAATAGTTTCAAATTTTAAAAACTATTTCATCACTTGATGCCCCTCGGTCAATTATCGCTAGTGAAGTTCAGAATTTTTAAACGACTGTACATTGTCACAAATACCTTTGTTTGCATAGTTTAATAGGAATATTAGACGTTGGAGGCAAGCCGATTCCGGCTATCCTGCCACCCCACTTACAAATGTTGAGTTTTCTATTCCAAATGAATACTCCTCCCTTAACAAAGATGAAACGTTTTTACAGTATCACAGCGGGATGGTAGATTCAAAACGAATACTAATATTTGCAAGTGATGAAACACTTCGACAGTTAAAACAACCCAAGAACTGGGCGGCAAATAGAACATTTAAGTGCTGTTCTAGTGTATTTTTTCAGTTATATATACTTCACATTCAAATTGATAATTTTAATGCTTCACAATTGCTCTCTGACAAAAGTCAAGACACATATAGTAGACTTTTGTGCCAAAATAAATGAATTACTGTAGAATGAGGGACCTGATAATACAATAAAGGATTTCGAAAAAGCAACCCATAACGGAAATCGAGAATTGTTTCCTGGGTCGAATTTGGCATGCTGCTTGTTTTATTTAGGACAAAATGTATACGAGCATGTTGTGCAAGAAGGACTAAAATGCAGATATCACAAAGATGATAGTTTTAGTCTACAAATGTGCTGTTCTGTTGCCCTTGCCTTCCTGCTGGTTGATGCTTTTGTAGACGGATATGAATAACTTGTAGATGATGATGATATTCCTCTGTATCGTATTTTGAAAGAGATTATATAGGATTACCTAGAGGAAGTGGACAGAGGAAGCGACGCCTTGTACCTCCATTTCCATTACCTATATGGAATGTTTGGGATCGATGTATGACGGGGATTTCAGGCCTTGTGCTTTTAATAGAATGGATATATGACGGGGATTGTTCGTACTACAAATAGTTTAAAAGCCTACCACAGCGCGCTGAAAAACACTGAATATTATTCATCCAAATATTTGGAAACTTATTTATGTGAGTAAATGTGAGAAAAGGTTTGCCGGTGCCAAAATGAGGAAGTTTATGCAAGGGGAAGAACCAAGCCAAAAGGAAAAGACAGAGATATGACCATGCGTATAAAAAATGTCAATGAAAAATATGATACAAGTCAAAAAATTATTTTCCTAAAAGAAATTGCATACTATCTTAAATTTTAAGAAAAAATAAATATGTAATACAGCAAACCTTAAAATAAACGTTTTTTTTTTTTGAAAATTCAGGTATTCGTTCTTCCATTTCTCGTATGATCTCGACGAATTGACTGGGAACAAATAAAACGACAAGTTGGCGTTGACGAAGTGACTGGACACCGTTATTGAGATGTATACACACCAATACCTGTTGTCAAGCGGGGATAGGAAGACAAACACAGACAAAATGACACACACATAGATATATACATATGCGCGCGCGCGCAACACACACGCACACAATCTACGACGTGATTCTATCAGCTTCGGTCTACCAAATCCACCCAGAAGGCTTTGGTCGGCCCGAGGCTATAGTACAAAACACTTTCCCAAGGTGTCACACATTGGGACTGAACGCGGGACCATGTGGTTGGGAAGTAAGCTTCTTAACACACACTCTTGCCTGCACCTGTTTAGAATTTTGTTTTATAAAATCGATTATAACACTGTCAAGGGAGCCTTTCAACCTCACTAGCCAAACCACAGCCTCTCTGCCTCCGTTTGGCTCGAATTCCTTTCGATTTGACCCTTTATACTACCTAATTCTTGACTATCACATTTGCGCATACTACTTCTTCAATCGAAGTTGCTTTAATTTATTGCTTCCAGTACAAGCAACATAACTCATTCGAAAAAGAAGTCTGAAAAAGCAGATTTTACATATCCTATTATTACATATAAGTTCGGCGCTGGCATAGATATATGCTTGAGCATTTTGTTTTGCAACCAAGTAGTTTTGACTTTGAGCTGACTGCACCACGACTTGTAAAAGTCCCTTCAATTATAGTTCACAATGAGCAATATATTGAGAAATGAATTTGATTGACTGTAGCTGTACGAAAGCAGGTCATCTATCTATCTATCTATCTATCTATCTATCTATCTATCTATCTATCTATCCTTCCTTCCCCCTCCCAAAAAGAAAAGCTCTACATTGTATTTGTCCCATCTTCGTTGAGCCCTGTGTGGCTAATAAAAGAAATGTATCTATCTATCTCTCCTTATCTCTCTATTTATCTCTATTGATCTGTCAGTCTACCTACCTATCTACCTAACCATTGGTCTGTCTGTCTGTCTGTCTGTCTGTCTATTTATTGATCTGTCTGTCTGTCTGTCTGTCTGTCTGTCTGTCTGTCTGTCTGTCTGTCTGTCTGTCTGTCTATCTATTTATCTGTCTGTTGTTTCGTGGTGAATATTTGTCGTTCGACTATGAGAATTCGACTGAATTGCTTGATTCTGAATTAATGTATCATATAAATGCCTGAACATTCTACAGACACGTGTACCCTTAACGTAAATCTCAGTCTGAATAGCATGACACAGTATGTGTTAAAGATGTGCTATTGAAGTACAGGTACAATCCATTTGCGGTTTCTGTCTCCTGAATCTGATCCAGGTGTGGGTTGACCGAGGCTGTAAAAACTATATGACCAAGATGTCGAGCAACGGAATCTAATCCAGAAACCTTGTGGTTGTGAAGTGAATTTCTTACCCTTTCGATTATCTTGCGATCACACACACACGCCCCCCCCCCACATGCATACACACATATATTTATTTATTTACATTTGTGTATCTTTATGTATGTGAAATCTGTTGCTGATATATGGCAAAACCCCGTGCTACAGGGACAAAGTGTCAGGAGATACGTCGAATTACAGTCACTCCCATGTTAATTTCACTGTTAGATATGCAGTGAATCGGTTATTGATTCGTTACAAACCATCTGACCAACAACGCTTTTGTTCACAAAATTGCGATATAAAATAAGATAAATGGATAAATAAGTCAACTGATCGAACTCGCCTACGTTTATTGCTTAGCAAACGGAGTCCGTGCTTTCTATGCGTTATTTTCTTCAAAATTAACGGTTGAATTTGTTGTAGAACTTCATTGAACAGTGTTCGATGATTCTGAATTCTGTAAACATAGTAATTAAAATTTATTTAATTAGCATTCATATGATAGTAATTAAGATATTGACGGTACTTTGTTTCATAAAATATTAAGAACAAGACAATTAACGTTGTTTAGCTGCGGCATTTTATTCTCATATATTCAGGTTTGCAATCTTGTTCAACGCATTATATTTGGCATTTATGCATCTGCAAAATGTTTATAAAAGATCTGTTGGACAGCAAACATTGTTCATTACAAATCTCTGAGCTCTTTCCAATCGATCGACTGACTTTGTATTTTTAGGATAAGGTAGCAATGTTATGGTCAAATAAATAGTTCAATAAATGTGGTTCTTTTAAGATGTCCATCTACCAGCAATTGTTGTTTCTTTATTTGTTAGGTAGGTTGGAAAAAGTATGTACATAATTGATTTGGGACATTAAGTACTGAGAAGAGAAAGAAAGAGAGTGAGGGAGAGAAAAAGGGAGAAAGAGAGAAAGAGGGAGAGAGATAGAATGACATAGAGAAAGCACATACTACATGAATTCAACCAAAACTAATCGACCTACAATAAACACCGTGTGATGACAACCTGAATGCTTGAACAATACACAGTAAAAGGGGAAAATAAAATAAAACTAAATTTAAAAGCTTGTGGCCAATAATTATTAAATGACCGACAACCTGGTTTCAGAGAAGTTGCAACGAAACATTGCCAGTGACCGGGTCATACAGTACAAGACAAGTGATACGTCGAAAATTTTGACACCATGTGATAAATGATTTAAGGAATTTAATAGTTTCTGTGTGCTTTTGAATGGCTAAAATGAATCTTCCACGTTGTTAATTGCTTTATCTCATCCCAGAATATATGAAAGTAACCGCAGAAGCAATTATTAACCATCAGTTACAAATAACTTGACTTCCCCAGACAAGCTATACCAGTCACTGTTGAATAGTCGCGTTGATTACAAGCTGTGAAGAAAAGAAAATGAGTGCATGACGTTAGCATACCCTCTGTAATTTACACAGTGGTCCTGTTGTTTGTTGAAGTATGTATACAACGGAGACAATGCCGTTTCATAATTAAGTAAACTTCTAAAAAAAAAACTCTTCATACTGAAGTTTATATGATAGTAAGGTTATCAATGTTACGTTTTATGGGTCATTGAGTGAAGCCTTATTTTCAAATATTTTATTGTTGTATTAAAGCAAGTCTAATAAAAAACATATCGTTTAAACTTACAACCACAATCGTAGAATTTGAGCAAAATTTCATCAGTTAAGGAAAAACAAGGAAGTAACCATCGATTTTCCAGTAATTCTGTTGAGTACCTGCACCCTGTACCTCAATTAAAAGTTTCAACTATAGACACGGCCGTGCGTTAGTGACAGACGACCCTTCGACTACCATGCTAATACTATTTTGACCTCGAAAATACTCAATACGCACTATTTCATTAAATTTCTGAAATTAATTTACTAAGTAGTTCTCTGTAATGTTTGCAAAGAATCAAACGTTTGTTTGCTGTCTGAAAAGTTGACAATATTTAAAATATTCGACATAAACAAATTCCATCATTTCTTGTGCTTAACCGGATTTTTAGAGAGAAAGTAGTTGCGCTGTATCTGTTCGAGATAAATTTTAAAAGCAGTAACTATATTCTCTACATTCCATGAATTAGTTACGGGTTTGGTGTATTATTAAGAAATTACATTCAACTCTAAAGGAAAATCATGTTCAGGAAACTTTTAAAACCATTTGTTAAATAATCACATATGAAAATGTATTAGTCGTATGAATATATTCCTAAAAGATTTGTCATCGTAAACACACACACACACACACACACACACACACACGCACGGACCTCCAGAAGGTTTTACAGGGCAGTACTTATAAAATTGGGGTTTTGCAAAGAATACTATATCTACAGTTAAAATATGTACTCCTGATGAAATTTTAAAAATGGAGATGAATTTTAAAAATCTTTTGTCGTAGTAAGATTATTTTTAATATGTATTCTTATCGACATTTCTTGAGAGAGACGAAATTTTGCTAACTTTTCTGTGCAAAATAGTGATTATAAAATAGTGGTTAATTCTTGGCTTACCGATTTGCAATACTTGTTGGAATCGTTTTATCACGTTTGCTTCAAGTGTTCAAGTGTTATTTAATCACCCATTATATATATAATGTCAATTCCTGAAGTAAATTTCGTGAAGTAAAATTGTGTAGCAACACCAAATGGCGGTGCCCCAGCATGGCCACAGCTCATGAGCTGAAACTAGATAAAATGCTAAAATGAAATTATATATATATATATATATATATATATATATATATATATATATATATATATATAAATATACACATATATAACTTCTATGCATAAAATATCAAATTGAAAGCATTCGAACCTTATCACCCTATTGAGAGATAGACATGGATATACGATTCTTTCCACTTTATGTTGCGTCCTATTTCTGCTATATATATATATATATATACAATTTAATACTAAACAGAAATACATACATAATTAACACTGTTTCATTTCCTGTTACTTCTGTATATATGAAACCTCGTCATTTTCTGTCACATGTATTCGTCTTACGCCATTTTCAACATCACATAACACATTATTCAATTACTCCATTTTTAATCGATCAGTTAGTCACCGACTAATTGACGAATTAAAAATGGAGTAATCGGTCAATTCGTCGCTCGTTTAGAGCTCTCTTAAGTTAACTAGGGATAACTATATAACGCTGGTGCTCAGCCTATGATAAAAAATTCAATGTCATCTAATTGAAGAGGCTCAATAAACTCTTCGCCTTCAAAAGAAATAGAGTTGTTATAGACATACTATAGTATTTTCCCTATCTCTTTCAATAGAATCACCTTTGATTTACTCATCCGTTGCGTTTCTGACAGGTAAATTTTTGTCATAGCACTGGTATCCCTTTAAATCATTTTAAATGTTTTACTGAACAGTTTGGATAGATTTGTTTTCCCTATGATCGATTATAAATTAAGATGTAATCTGTGAAACCCATGTGATTTTAGCTTCTATATGTATGTATGTATGTATGTATGTATGTATGTATGTATGTATGTATGTATGTATGTGTCTATCTATCTATCTATCTATCTATCTATCTATCTATCTATCTATCTATCTATCTATTCTGACTGACGTGCTGTCACATCGGCTGCAGAGGTAAACCTTTTTTTGACCTTATATTGCCCACATTTGTTTAAAATTTTTTCATATAATCTGTGCGAAGCACCCAAGCTTCATTTGTGCATTTTTTCGAAGGGAGGAATTGGCCCCTAGGGGCAGTTCCAGCCCCGTCAAAATATAAATTTTTTCTCGGCATTTGGAAAAATGTCGAGAAACATTGTTTTGGAACGCTGTTCCAGTCCGTTCTTCGAACATCACTTCCCTAGCCTTGGAACGCTAGAGAAGAAAAAGAATGAAAACTGCACGCGCACACAAAAAGAAATTTCTAAGAACGTCATCAAAACAGCAACCACACATATTGACAGCCCTCTCACCACCACCACCACCACCAATATAAAAGCTATGCCTGCTACGATCACCACCGGCAACAGCAGCAGCAGCAGCAGCAGCAGCAGCAACAACAACAACAACAGCAACAACAGTGCATCAAAACCAACCACGACCAAAGTCTCTGCTACTACAGCAGTCTCCACAGCTACCGACACCACCACCACCAGCGACGACAACAACAGAAGAACAAACTTTGCTGATGCACTCAGACAAAAAAAAAAACAAACCAATTTTGCACTTCACAACAAAAGAAATTCAAGAAACAAAAAAACTATTAAGCCAACAAGGACCAAAACTAAAATTAAAAATACCTCAAAAAATCATTCATCACATACAAAATTTTGAACACAAAAACAAGAAAACCAGAGCAACCAGCAACAGAAATTATTGAACAATGTTTGTATCCTATATTGGCCCACAAGAAATACATAAACTGGTCAAACAGTTTCGCCAGCGTGCAAGTTAGATTTGACAGCGAAGAGAAAGCGAAAGAGTTATCCACGCTGACTCTTCGTTTCGAAAATATAATATTGGTGCCCACGTACCTTGGACAAAGGGTAACCAAAGTATCGATAAAAAATGTCCCTCCAGAAGTGGAACCACAATGGCTGTTATCAGCGATTTGTTATCACATGGAAGGAAATATAAACATTCTAGAAACTACTGCATTAAAGCAGGAAGACTGGAATGGGAAAAAATTCGATGTCCTATTACAGATTACACAGGAAGAATCAAAAGAAATTCCAACTCAAATTGAGCTGCCAGACGGCCACACCCTCTACGTTGTGGTAGAAGGTAGAAGGCCTCGATGCTACCTGTGTGGCATCGAAGGGCACCTCAAAAAAGATTGCCCAACAGCAACAGATAACAAAAAACAACAAGAAGGAAAAACAGCCAAAAAAGGACCCCTACTACCCACAAGCAAAAGACAATACAAAAACTAATTCCCTTTCTCCCACATCACATACACCACAAGCAGATAATCAACAACCATCAACAACACCCACTTCAACAAACAAACACACAAGCACACGACATGCTCTTACCCCCTTTCGATTCCTCAGAAGACTCGTCCGAGGACGAAAGTAGCAGTAGTGAGTGGCAAATAGCCCGAAAAGGGCGGAGGAAAAGGAGTAAAAAAAGAACCAAACCAAATGCAAACACCAACAAAGCAGGGAGATATACATCTCCCGAAACCATCGTCTCCAAACATACCACAAACAACATCAACACCACAAGAACACATACAGAAAACATGCTCACAGCAATAGACACTACAAACACAGAATTAATGAACTACATAAATACAAAAACAAACATAACAAAAAACAACGTCAAAACAAACAACCACCCATACACGACGCCACCTAATCATATAAAAATTTACCATATCACGCCAACATTACACCACACTTTAAAATCCTTCTACCCCAATGCGGTAGGGGGATGCCAAAATTATTTAGCCAAGAAACTTTACAGCAGCCTCCTTAACGAACATTCAAAGGAAAAACAACCGAACTTTCGAACGGTAAGTAACTCTCTGTTTCTTTTTAAGCAGAGTGTTACTTGCATTAATTTCGTAAATAATTTTTTTCAATTAGTGACATTAATGCCTGAGGTTACCGTGGTCTTTTCGTAGGTTTTTCTTTCCACGGATAACCTCCCCATTTCTTGGGATTTTTTTTGTTTTTTTTTACATACCCCAAACGTTTTCGATACCTTTTGATCGTTATCCCCATTTTTTCTCGTCGCCTCGAAAAGAAAAACTCTACATTGTATTTGTCCCATCTATGTTGAGCCCTGTGTGGCTAATAAAGAAATCTATCTATCTATCTATCTATCTATCTATCTATCTATCTATCTACCTATGTATGTATGTATGTATGTATGTATGTATGTATGTATCTATCTATCTATCTATCTATCTATGTGAATGTCTATGTATCCGTGTGTATGCATATCTATGTACACACACACACACACACACACACACACACACACATATATATATATACACACATATACATGCGTACATATTCATCCATACATCTATATGTCTGTTTTGATACATATTCATATATATATCAACTGGCTTCCGCACAATTTCCGTCTTCCAAATTTCACTCCATGAATTGGATAGCTGCGAGCTATAGGAGAAGACAGTTACCATTGTTATGAAATATAATGTCATTTTTAAAAAATATAAACATACAGTAACATTTAGGCAAATAATGAATGACAAAACTTTTTCGACTAAAAATAAAATGAGTTATGTTTTCTAAACGCAATAACCTCAAGGCACAAAATTCAAAGACACAGCAAGTTCTTTACAGATCCTGCCGCCCCCCCACCGCTTTATATAGCGATAATATGAACGATAAATTAGATATCAATCATAATATTGATAAAAATAGTAATGACAAGGATAATGATAATTTTGTTGTTAATGCTGTTTGTGAAAATGTTAACGACGTCGAGGATGATGCTGGTGATTTTGCTTGCGAAGCTGATAATGATGATGAAAATGATAATTGTGACGATGATGATGCTAATGCTAATGATGATGATGATGATTAAGAAGTTCTGGTGAAAATGAAAATAACAATGCTGCTACTGCTGCTGCTAATGTTGAAGTGAGGGAGATGACAATGATAGCAATGATTGTGAATCGTTTATAGTGCTCAGCTCCTGTTTGCCAATTTGTGCAACGTTTTGCTACGTACGTATCAAGAGCAAATTATTCTAGTTCTATATAATATCTTCAGCTGGTGAAAAGAAAGCTGTTTAAGTTCTTTTGAAAGCGTAATGGCTAGTGCCTGAGGTTTCTATATTTCGGAATCATAATTTTCTATGCAGCGTTGGAATTGTTACTGCGTAGATACAGAAATATGTGGGAAATGATTGGAAGAAAACAACAACGCCAACAATTTTAAAATGTCAATAGTTTTGTAGGAGTGGAGTTTTGAAGTACAGAAACATTTTAAAACTCGTAACGTATAGAAATTATACTATTGTTGATGTAAAACGTGATCTTATCAAATGTTTAGAATATGATCAAAGGTTTGAAATAGCTATATGAGTGATTCCCAATCTGGCTAACATACTTCATGATGTTCTTATATCTGTCACTACAATACTAAAATGTTTTACCTCGTACTACTAATCTCATTGAAAAAATATATGAAATTAAAGATTAATGCAACTATTCATGGCAAAGTGTAAATGACTTTTCAGGACAAATTGACATGAGGAGACAAACAGAGAGAAAAAGTGACTCATCAAGCTTAATCTACTCATGTACATGTGCTCAAATTGACCAAAATATTGCAAATAAATAAATAGCGATTATCTATGTCAGTGATTCTCAGACGAGGTCCACATGACTCTTAGGGGTCCATGTTAGATTTTGCTGTTAAAAATAATGTGCAATAAATTGCTTTTACTTCTAAAATACGCAAAATATTTCAACAATTTTCTTTATACAATTCCTAATATAATTTAATTATAAAAATATAATAGGATTTTTAAATATCAAATGATTTGTGGGGTCCATTCGAGTAAAAACACATATCAAGGGGCTTCATAGGAAAAAAATGGTTGAAAAACATCGATGTATAATGTATATTGTAATAATTGGGCTACAGAACATAATAGAACATAATATTAAAGTAACAATTTGTAAATTTGGATAAGTTTGTATACAGTTATGAAATGATAATACTGACGTTCGTGTAAAACCTTTTGTATAGAAAAGTTTAATTAATCATTTATGATAATTTTGAGATTTAATAAATTTGACTGATTGCTTGGATTAGTTCTCAATCGTCTTTGTTCACGCGATACGTTTTGATCTTGTAAAATCACGGATATCATCGAAAAGTACATTACATTTATAGTATACCATATAGCTGTAATACTTCAGGAATTTTCATTCTAGCCACCTTCAAATTTCTGACAACGCTTTAATGATTTCCTACAGCTTGTTTAGAGAAAGACTGCGTAAGACTAAAAGAAAAAAAAAATATTGTACGAATTATAATCATACAAAACAAATAAGTAATATATATTTTATGACGTGGTTTTGTAATTGATTAGAGCAAAATAATAGGATCAACTAATTCTTCACAACATCTTTTTTTAATTTAGTAGAATTGAGACAGATGTAAGCAAACATTTTTAGAGAAAATCAGACAGCTTTCTGAAAGAAATAACTTGTGCTTAGACACAATTTCGCTCTAAAACGAATCGTTGAGCAACTACAAGAGAGAGAGAGAGAGAGAGAGAGAGAGAGAGAGAGAGAGAGAGAGAGAGAGAGAGAGAGAGAGAGAGAGAGAGAGAGAGAGAGCGTGAGAGAGGGGAGAGAAGACAGAATTGGTTGGGAGAGAGAAAATATGAGAGAGCGAGCAATATTTACAAAAATACAATAACCAGTGGCGGACAAATTTTATGAGACAAACAGCAAATAAACGAATCAGGGATAGTCAAAAATCTCATTTGAAAACGATACTCTTAAATAGAGAATAAAATAAAGCACACCCAGTAAAAGAAGAAAATAGAAAACGAGGCTACAGGAAAAAAATAACGAAAAAAATCAGTTTTAGTGAAACACAAAGCAGAGAAAATTGTTCCAAATAAACAGCTCATAATGGTAAAATGAAATGCTGAATGAGCAATTATCCAAAAGTGCTTCCAGAACCCCTGTGAGATGCATACAGATACATAAACTAGACGAGTTATTACAGTTCTACAAAGGATAATGGTAACCATTGTTTATATCGATATAAAAAGAATCATGTAATACCTAGAGAAAATGCGATTACATTCACTAATAGAACTTGTATTTCTCACAGCTCCCTTGAAAATAGGCAAAAAGACGAACTTAAATACTTTTCCTTGCAAGTAGTAATTTCCCAGTAAATTTTTAAAATGGCATATGATTTATTCTTAAGAAAGTAATACCACGTGATCTATCTATCTATCTATCTATCTATCTATCTATCTATCTATCTATCTATCTATCTATCTATCTCTTCTCACGGACGTGCTGTCACATCGGCTGTAGGGGTAAACGTTTTTTTGACCTTTTATTGTCCACATTTTGTTGGAATTTTTTAATATTTTTGTTGCGAAGCACCTAGGCTTCATTTTTGTGTATTTTCAAGGGCAGGAATTGGCCCCCAGGGGCAGTTTCGGCCCTAGTAAAATACAAAAATTTCTTTCTCGACATTTGAAAAATGTCGAGAAACATAATTTTGGAACGCTTGTCTTGTTCTTTTGACGAGCATTTTCCCGAGGCTTCAGATGCTAGAAAAAAAAAAGAACAGAGTAGCGCGTGCTCACTCAGTGATAGGAACGCAGCTGCTGTAAACGTCACAAAGACGGCGATTACAGCTACAAACAGCCCTCTCACCACCACCACCACCACCATGAAAACTATGAGGAAATCTGGATCGGAGGCGACTGCTACTAATGCAGTCTCTCCATCTACTAACACCAGTGACAACATGAAAATTAACACCGCCACCAACACCACCACCAGCAACAACAACAATAAAAACCACAACAACAGCAAGGACGCAAAGTTATCGGCCGTCAGCACTGACACCATCACCTGTTCAACAAACTCTGCTGCCACTACCACCACCTTTGAACCAGGCAGTACATACACCAACATAAACAAAAATATTCAAAAGAACATGTCCGCCAGCACAACAAAAACAAATTTCGCAAATGCTCTAAAGGAAAAAAGAACAATAGTGACATTCACACAACAACAAATAAAAGACACAAAATCCCTTCTTACGAAAGAAGGAGATGATGTTAGAATAAACATACCAAAAGATATTATAGAAATGAAAAACAAAAAGTGCATCATTTATAAACTGGTAAACGCAAAAACCAGATGTGTAGAAAATTTTAGCACAGATAAAATTGAGGCTTGTCTTAGAGCAATTTGGCCTCATCAAAATCATGTCACGTGGGGAAGAAAATTTGGAACGGTGCAAGTGAGATTTTTAAATGAAAATTTAGCTAAACAATTTTCGACACTCTCTCTCCGCACAGATAACTTGATGATGATACCGAGTTATCTAGGACAGAGAGTGACCAAAGTAATAAAGAAAAATGTGCCATCGGAAGTGGACACCCAATGGCTGATATCGGCCGTATGCCTCGAAATGGAGGAGGCAAATATTTTGGAGATTACGGTCGTAGCGGAAAAGAACTGGGGAGGGAAAAATCTGGAAATCCTTCTCCACATCACGGAAGAGGCTTCACAGAAAATTCCTCCAAACATTAAACTGGCAGAGGACCACAAGCTGTATGTGGTGGTAGAGGGCAGGCGACCTCGCTGTTACCTATGCAACAGCGAGGCACATCTGAAAAAGGACTGCTCTCTGGCCGCTAAACAAAAACAACAACAACAACAACAACAACAACAACAACAACAACAACAACAACAACAGAAGCAACTACCAAATACCCACAACAGAAAAACTTTACTACCAACACCACCAGCAACGACATCAAAACAAACAACCACCCACGCACAACACCGCCAAAACACATTAAAATTTATCATGTATCACCACCATTGCACCACAAAATAAAATCCCTCTACCCCAACTCGGTAGGGGGATGTCAAAAATATTTGTGCAAGAAATTGTACAATAGCCTCCTTGGTGAAAAATCCAAGGAGGAAACAAAACTTTCTAACGGTAAGTAACACTCTGTTCTTTTTGTTTTGTGCTTTAAAGCACACGTATAAATAGAATCATGGTGAAGATTGGTTGTGTGAATGTGCGTGGCTTGGGGTCCCCTTGGAAACAAGGGTACCTCTTAAATGACATCAAGTCACACAATTTGGATATCATAGCCATTAGTGAGACCAGACTCCATGAACCGCGGGCCCTAAAGTCCGTGTTTGGCGGACAGTTTAACATTATTTTTCTCCCTGTCTGCCGAGGATGAGCGGTAGTGGCACGGCGGTTCTTTTTCGCAAGAGTCTGGATCTCCAAGTAAAGACGATATTAACGGACCCGGAGGGTAGACTGGTTGTCCTAGATGTGGACGGCAGCGATGGAGGCGCTTTTCGGTTGCTGACAGTTTATGTGCCTCCTTTAACAGGTCGGTGGGACTTCTTTCGACGTCTAGAAGTATTCCTGGGAACGTCTCGTCCCTTACTTTTAGTGGCGGATTGGAATGCTACCTTGGACACGCATCTAGACTACGTGGGGAGTGACAAAACTAGAAGGAGATGCAAAGGCCTCAGAGACCTGCTCAGACGCTTCCAGTTGTCTGACAGGTACCGACTCGACCACCCAAATGTGCCAACGTGAACTTGGAGCAACCGCATTGGGTCGTCGAGATCGTATCT
This sequence comes from Octopus bimaculoides, assembly GCF_046866305.1. NCBI lineage: Eukaryota > Metazoa > Mollusca > Cephalopoda > Octopoda > Octopodidae > Octopus > Octopus bimaculoides. The sequence continues at coordinate 76,210,578 of NC_142933.1, forward strand.
AGATAGGATAGTGTGTAGGACAAGAGATAGAGATAGTTTAGGATGTCCACAGTTCCACATAGTCAGCTACAAACTTGTGACGTGTACGCTAGACTTAGATAAGGCACATAGGCAGGGTCCCGGTTACTGGAAACTAAACGCGTCTTTCCCGTCGAGACAGGTTTTCAGAGACCGGATTAGCACGTTAGTAAAGAGGGCTTTGACGGGAACCATCGTCAACAACAAATAGTGGTTTGCCCTCAAGAGAGCAGTAAGGGCGGAAGCAATAAGGTATAGCAGGGCACTAGCTGTAGAGAGGAACAGAGTAGAGGGGGAGCTAGTGATAAAGTTAGAAGAGGCTTTGCGAAGTGGCATCGCATCCGACGTTTTAGCGGCGAGGTTGGCCCTCGACCAACACTTCAATGCTAAACACGAAGGGTGTGCTGTCAGGGCAAGGATGCGTGCTCTGAGGAATGAAGGTGTTGGAGCCGCACGAGAGGCCCGCGTGGCGGAGGCGCAGCGGGGTAACAGAGCCACCACCCGGTCTCTGGTAGACGAACAGGGGCGCGAATTGCTCGAGCCGAGCAAGATGTGCGAGGCGTTTCAGCGGCATTTTGCCCGTCTGTTCGGGAGGAGTGGCGAGCGAGAAGGCAGGGTGGACTTTAGTGCCTACCTGCACAGCTTGCCACGACTCTCGGCAAGAGAGGCGGAGTGCTGCGAAGGAGGTGAGGGACGCGATGTCGGGTTGCTCGACGGACAAATCTCCGGGTTTGGATCGTCTGCCCTACGAGCTTTACAACTGTATGCCAGACTTGTTTGGAGACGTCTTGGCGGCCGTGTACTGCAACTGGCAGCAGAACGGGAGCATTCCCGGTTTTGTGAGCCGAGGAGCGGTAACGCTGCTGAAGAAAGATCCAAACAAGGGGGACGCCATAGATAACTTTAGGCCCATCACTCTGCTCAATGCAGATCCTAGTACTTATGTTTTAAAGCCTGGTACTTATTCCCTTGCTCTTTTTGATCCAGATCGACCCCAGTATTTGACTGTTACTACGTTTTATCCACCAAGTGGGAGAAAATGGTAATTTATCTCAAAATGTAAAGAGCCAGAAGAAATCCTGTAGGGCGTATTACATAACGATTGTGCGAAGCCATTATTCATTTTAATAATATTAAAAAGTAAGATATTGGTAAAAATAATCAAAGGTAGTATCAATAAGAGTAATTTAATAGCAATAAATATCTCTTTTGGCCTTCTCATAATATGAGATGTTTCAAGCCCCAAAGAAAATCCTAGCATTCGTACCATCAAGGCTCCTTTTGTGAAGCTCCTTTTTTTGTAGTTCATATTTCTAATCCGTTGGGAACAGTAGTCTGTACTTGCGCCCTGGAAAAAGTCTGACTTTGAAGAACTTGATTAAGAAATGTCAACGTTAGAGAAATATGGATTCTGTTGACCTCATGATTGCTTTTGCTTGTTGGTGAGACTTGGGATCCAGACTTTGTTCAAGGGTTGGATCCACAGTAATCACAAAGAGAAAAGGATTCTTACTGCTGATGGAAACTCATAAGATGGATAGTCTGTGCTTGGTAAAAAACTTGATGAGTTTTTATACACGATGGCTCTAACAGGGTCACCGAGAATACATAGTTGAGAAGGATATAACAATTTAAGATGAATATTATCATGAAAATAGTAAACGTTTTAGATATAACATTAAATCTAAACAAGCGCATACCACTTTCCATTCGATACACCGAACGAAAAAAACTATGCATTAATAAATTCTCCAACCCTCTACCTACATATTGTAAACATATGACTAACATTATCAGCAAACACATCTCCAATCTGTCACCTGACAAGTCGTTCCGTACTTGAAAAGTTGACAGAGAAGAAAGGTTCAACGCTAACACAAAGTATATAAATTCTCTCAATAAGATTAACGTTAATAAGATTAATATTACAAATTGCTGATTTATGGAATATCGGCTCTTGGAATGCCTGCTATTAATCTATGTAACTAAATGTAAACTAATATATTAAGTGAGACTGGTTTAGTATATAACTTTCTGTACTTTTCATATATCAACCTAATTTTTTTCTAACACTCGACAAATTAACAGATACAAATATTCGTTTATGAATTCTACCAATGTTTGAATGGCAATGAAAATCTACCATAGATTAATTGAAGTAGGAGAGAAAGGCAGTTTTTGCAGATGATATTCCAAGACATTTCGACCATTAAAATCATCTATGAATGTAATCTAAGTAGTTAGCTGCAACAATATTTAATGTAGTCTTTAATTTTACCCCTTCTTACCTGTACATGTGTTAATAGATGTATTCTGGACCATTGGGTAAATGAACATTGGAATCCCTCTAAAATCGTGTTCTGTTTTTAGTAAATTAGAAACCAATATTAATGCACTGCTGCTTTAAATGTAAATCTATAACTTATTTTCAAAAAGTAGGCAATTAACTGATACGAGAAATAATTGTAAGCCCTTTGTCGTTTCTTTTCATCGAGAGTTTAATGAAATATTGTGGTGTTCACTACTCATCTATTATGCAGAAGTCTTAATTAACCGAGAGGTCGAATTTGTCATGAAACGTATAGCAACTTTGAATATAAATAATCATGTGCAAATAAATGAAAGGCATGCATTTGCATAAAGATAGCTACATGTTTGCAATATACACATTATACAATATTCAGAATAATGGTTTCGCATCTTATTGTAACTCAAGTAGCTTCACATATGTAATACAAACTTATTTTGTAATCAATATAACTGCTGTCAGTTTCGATCCCTATCCCGCTGGCTGAATGAAAGTATTTAAGGGGAAATAAGCGTGGAGGTCTCATGTGTTCTTTCGAAACTGAATTCATTGTAATCCCTGTTAATATCCGTTGCTAGGTAATGGCAGCAAAGACACTCTGAGGTGAAATCCACGCGACAACTTCCACAACTAAGGCAACTGTATATTACATTAGAAGTTCATTCAATAAGGGTTTGCAATGTGTTTTTTTTTGTGGGTTTAATAAGTGGATGAAATCGGCGCGTTTAAAACTGGGACCAATAATAATTAGCAACAAATAATGTAATTTGGCTTTCTTGGATTTATTGAAATGAATATTAAAGCTTCAGTGTACAGGAAACCTTGTATTTCTACACAGTAAATGGAATTCGATAAGTTGTGAATAGGATATTTCGTTTACAAAATAAAACAGCAAAAAGACAAAACAAACATTTCTTCTGCTGACAACTTAGTGTTTGTACTGGTTATATGAAGCGGTCGAAAAAGTAAGTCGGACGAAGCTTAACCCTTTCCTTATCAGAAAAATTGCTCTCAGATAGAAGTTATTACTCAGATTCCTTAAGCTGCTTCATCACGCCTCATCTCTTCCTTGTCTCATTTCTATGACCATTTTCTCTCCTTACCTTCTATCTCTATCTCTATCTACTTGTGTATGTAAATTTGTTTTCCGCATGCACGCATGTGCGCGTGCTTCTATAGACATACAATATACGCGTATATATATATATATATGTATATATATATATATATATATATATATATATATATATATATATATATATATATATATATATATATATATATATATATATATATATATATATGTGTGTGTGTGTGTGTGTGTGTGTGTGTGTGTGTGTATTATTTATATAAATATATATATATATACATACATGTCTATGTATATATATGTATATATATATATAATAATAATATTAGGGATAAAATCCAAAATTACAGGTAAAAACTCAATTAAAATCAATTTATTAAAAATTAAAATTAAATTAAGTTTCACAGAGTAAAATATATATAAATATATATATGTATATGCATATATATGCATATAGACAAGCGATAACGATGCTGATGTGTTTATGTCCTTGTAACTTAGCGGTTTGGCAAAAGTAACCGATAGAATAAGTACTAGGCTTGCACAGAATCAGTCATGGAATCGATTTCTTCGACTAACACCCTCTAAGGTGATGCTCCAGCATGGCTGCAGTCAAATGACTGAAAAAAGTAAAAGAATATGTATATGAGTGCGTTTATTTACGCCGTGCAGAGGAACTAAACCCAGAACGACTGAAACCGGAACGAAGCGAACTTTTTAATGAAGCAGTCACGGTTGTGAGTGATTTGTAAGTGCACACACTTGTAAGTGCACACTTACTATAAGATTAGTTATGAAATTTAGAACTAAAATATTGTCTTTTGTATTCCAAACAATCTACGCTGACGTTAATGTAAATGTTTAGAACAGAATCATATTTATTACATTTTTAAATATCTATAGATCAACTGGACAAAAGAACGAAATATTAAATTGTTAAACATATGTAAATGTATTTAATAACCTGGAATCCTGTAAGATTCCAGCATATTCAACATATTCAGATGCATTTTTTCTATCACGCATAGTATAATTTAATGGCACAAGATCATTATTTTGAATAACTGATAGTGCTCCAATCTTGTTTACATAATCAACTTAGGAGACTGATAGGACATAACGATATCAAATATAATGTACATGTATGCTCTTTGTTAAACTATAGCATAATTAGAATAATATACGAGAGTCACATTGCATCTTATTGGTGTACATTGACATATTTTGACTAATGGTGTCTAAAACTTGCTGATAAATCTCCTATGTGTAAGTTTATGTGTTTTTTTTTTTTGCCAAAAGGAAATAATGAAGCTACAGTTTTCTTTTGTAAAATCAATTTATTCGTCACTGCAAATATATTGAATATTTAATTCTTTATCCATCATATTTACAAAATGTTCCATGCTGAGCAGGCATAAAATACCGAAAAAAGAATTTCAAGCAATTTCTGCTCGACGGTACAGTAACGTGCTCAGTGACAATGTCGGTTTATTGTCAAATGGAACAATAATTTTGCAAACAATACTGATGCTGAAACCTTATTACGCTTTCCAGGGAGAGTTCCTTTCCGCAAATTGAAACTTGGAATGCCGAACTGCGCGTAAATTGTGATATGCTCCTAATAATGTTGGTTAGAATGCAGTAATAAAAAAGCAGTTGGTTAGAATGCAGTAAAATCCACCCCCAAAACAAAACAAAAAACTGCAATTTGCCTTTCATGTTACAGTTAGGCATCTGAATGCTTCGTGCGGTTATATCACACCGTTGGAACATCTATATAACAAAATCGATTGAATTATATAATTATAAAATATTGATTTATTATTAGCTATACCTGGCCAACCTATAAATTGCTTTATAGAGGGAGAATAAATAACAGCGTAAATGATGGAATTAGCATTAGATGTCATATATATATATATATATATATATATATATATATGCGTGCGCGCGCGCGTGTTTGTGGTGTATGTGTATGTATGCATATATATATATATATATATATATATATATATATATATATATATATATATATATATATATATATATATATATACATGTATGTGTGTGTTCGCGCGCATTCTTGTGAATGTGTGTGTGTCAATGTGTCTATTTAAATTTGTATTAAAATGTCTGACTGAGATTATATCAGACCGGATATTAAGAAGCTAAAACATGTCGCAAAATGCATTTTTGTCAATAATATCTTCTAATTTTGTTTTAGACTTGCTTCTTTAAGAATTTCGTAAACATTAAGAATGAAAGGAACTGTTTATGAAATTGCTGACCAATATTTTCTTATAAAGGTACATAACTGCAAATTGGTTTATCGATTGACACCACCTCAATATAGTTGACTTCGTTTATTGACATAAGATAAAACACAGGTAAAGTCGATTTTGTTGGAATTTGAACTCTACAAGGAGAAGAATGAAAATAGTTACTGTAATACGTGAGATGTAATGTTCTACTGTATTTCTATTCCATGGAATCAATTTCAATGGAAGTAACTATGATTGAAGCATACAGAAGACAAAATTTAATGACTAATTATCTCATGATAGATAACGAATATTTAGCTTCAACTTTGTTGATTTGTAGCTAAATTAGGCTTTTCATATAACTATCTGTCGTTTAAGATCTCAGTGTCTAATCTATATCATAAATCAATATATTTATTCTCTTTGGCAAGTGTTGTCCAAGCTGGCGTTGAATTTGACGTGGGGTATCTCAATGTATTTCAGTATAGCAACGGGATACATTTTAGTATCAAACTGAGACTTCCTACAATTATTTTCACAGAATCCAGTGAATATCATTTATTCAGCGATAAGTTCTTCAGAGATATCAACAAAGTATGACTGAAAGAAAATTAGCTTCAATAACTGATGATGTTTCACAAAATTATTATACGCATTCTCAAAAAAGGATAAACATGAACATCTGTATTTTCTTTAAAGTTGTATTTTCTTCATTGTTTGTTTGTCTCTTCTATTCATTGATTACTCGTGACAAATTAGGAAAATATCAATATAAACGTTTGCATTGAAAGAAAATTTTGTTCCATTCAACAGGATTTTTTGCCACTTTGTCAAATAGAATTTACATTTTGCAATGTAAATTTACATTTACCATTCAAATCACATCAAATAATACAGTTGAATCTAGATGGTCAATTTGTACCGCTAATGTTAGTTCTGCAGCGTAAAAATAAAAAAAAAAAATGGAGAAATGGCTATTTTGGCGTATGTAATACACTGGGATGAGCTGGTGTCTGTTAGTGACAATTTAAAGAACTTTCTAGAAGAATAGGAAGAAATTATCGAAGGAAATTTGATTTCATGATCCACAATAGTTTCTCTCAATTACACTTATATACAATCATTTCTTTTCATTTTCTGTTAACATACACACAAAAAAGCGGTGACCGAGCAGAATCGTTACGTACACTGGGCAAAATGTTGGTCGGCATTTCGTCCGTATTTACATCTTGAGTTCAAAATCCGCCGAGGTCGATTTTGTCTTTCATCCTTTTGCGGTCGATAAAATGAATAGCAGTTGAACACAATCTATCCTTACCACACACTGACACATTCATATATACATATATCTATATATATGTATATATATATATATATATATATATATATATATATATATATATATATATATATATATATATAGGTATTGTGATGCAAAGACGAAAATAGAACTCAAAATATGAGTACATATATGTATATATATTTTTTTATTAATATTTAGCAGAAGTAACAGAATGACACAAGGTCCGAGAGTCCGGACCTTGAGCAACTCTGTTACTTCTACTAAATATTAGTAAATACACACACACACACATACTCATGCACACTCTCACACACATTTTTATTCATATTTAGCAGAAGCAACAGAGTGACTTAAGGTCTGAGGGTCTCGTGCGTTGTCATTTACCAAATGCACTAAATTCTCGGACCTTGAGTCACTCTGGTGCTTCTGCTAAATATTAATTTATTTCACGTTGCTCCTGTCTATTCAGCTGCAAATGCGTAAACTTGTGACGGAATGGCATCCCGTTCAGGAATTGTGTTAGCGTATGACCAGTAGTGTATAACTGCACCCGATAGTCTGGTTGATACTATGATACAATATTATAAACATATACATACAAAATACAAAAGTGGCTGTGTGGTAAGAAGCTTTCTTGCCAACCACATGGTTCCAGTTTCAGTCTCACTGCGTGAAACCTTGGGAAAGTGTCTTCTACTATAGCCTCGGGCCGACCAAAGCCTTGTGAGTGGATTTGGTAGACGGAAACTGAAAGAAGCCTCTTACACACACATACACACACACACACACACACACACACACACACACATATATATATATATATATATATATATATGTATGTATTTGTGGATTTGTGTTTGTCCCACCACCATCACCTGACAACCGATGCTGGTATGTTTATGTCCCCGTAACTTAGCAGTTCGGCATAAGAGACCGATAGAATAAGAACTAGGCTTACAAAGAATAAGTCCTGAGGTCGATATATTCGACATGGGACACCCCCTTTACTCGTCAAGTATGAGATTTGTAGAAAACAAAAAAGGTTTTCTTATGTTTCATGAATACAAGGAATAGTTTTATTCATCAAAGTATGCACCCATATTGTCGATACACTTTTGCCATTTCAGCGGTAGGTTGTCCAACCCAGAATTGTAAAAGCCTGGCAATCTAGAGTCAATAAAATCTTGGAAGGCCTGTTTTACAGCATCGTCGGAATTAAATTTTTTTCCTATCAAAAAGTTATCCAAATTCTGAAATAAGTGGTAGTCAGTGGGGGCAAGATCAGGTGAGTATGGTGGACGATGGAGAACTTCCAACTTCAACTCCTGTAGTTTCGTCAATGTCATTTTTGCAATGTGTAATCTGGCGTTGTTTTGCAATAAAATAGGTTGTGGTTTTGGAAAGTTTCTGCACCATTTGGTCCAGTTGGCTGCAGTAAACATTGGCCGTGATTGATGAGCCGGGTTTTATGAAATCATAATGGATCACACCTGCACCAGACCACCAAACACATACCATCAGCGTTTTTGATGAATTTTGCTTTTTGGACTGTGTTTTGGTGCCTCGTCTTTGTCTAACCATTGTGCTGAACGTTTACGGTTATTGTATTGAATCCATTTCTCATCGTATGCTACAATTCGATTAAAAAATGATTCATTTTTGTGATGAGAAAGTAGCATAATGCAGGCTGTTTCTGATTTTCATTAAGTTCATGTGGGACCCACTTATCCAACTTTTTCAGTTTTGAACTAGGTGAGTCAATATTGTTTGCTTACTAACACTAAACTACAACGATAATTCACGGGTACTTTGAGATGGATTTGACTCGACGGTGGCCTTCAGTTTGTCATTATCCACCTTTGTTTCTGGTCGAGCGCGTTGCTCATTTCTTAGGTCAAAGTTACCAGAACGAAATTTTGCAAACCAATTTGATACTGTCTGCTGTGTAATAAAATTAGAATGAAATACACCAATAATATTCCGAGCTCTCTGTGATACTGTATTTCTAAGAAAGATCTTATATTTCAAAACTGTACGAATTTCCGATTTATCCATCTCTAAACCAAAACAGCGAGAAACGATTTATAAATACTTTATAAAGCGCAAAACGTGTTAGAATAAAGAAATAGATATGTCAGCTTCCTACAAATCAATACAGATTGTCAAAATATAATAATGGTACAAAATGAGCAGCTGTCAAATTTTACCAGGTTACTTACTACAAATTTCATACTTGATGACCTAATACATACATACATACATACATACATACATACATACATATGCATACATATGCATACATATATACACACACACATATATATATACATACATACATATATACATATACATATATATATATATATATATATATATATATATATATATATATATACATACATACATATATACGTACACACATCCTCACACACATATACACATATATATACAATGTTGAAAAGTGACACACAAGAGTTGATATGTACAAGGAAAATAAGACAAGGTAGAAAATGCTAAAATAATTTTATGAAATATATTTTGCAATGGTTAGTACTGGTTTCTGTCTTTTCAACCTTTTCAACTAAGAGTAAAACAAAGGTGGATATTAATTAAGAAAGCTAATTAAATTGAGGAAAAAGCTTCATGAAATGTTTTGTAAATATTTCCATAGTCTTCAAATATGTAGGGCATTTTCCTTTTTTCTGTCTGTCTGTCTGTCTGTCTGTCTGTCTGTCTGTCTGTCTGTCTGTCTCTCTCTGTCTCTCTCTCTCTACTAAAACATCTCCGATTCACCGATGGCAATGCACTCATTGCCCAAATCGCTGATCAGTTGCAGATCATGCTGACATAGCTGGAGACCTATAGCTCAACAGTAGGTCTTAAAAGAGTCGCATATAGACAAAATACATGTGGTCTGAAGACGTAGCACAAAATCAAATAAAGGTGGGAAGCGATCAAATCGATGAAGTACACGAATACGTCTATGTCGGACTCACAGTGAATATGCGCCGAGACAGGGTCACCAAAATCTCGTAGTGCATAAAGACTACGATGGAAGGTGTTTACTTCGATAAAATATCTGCTCCAAGAAAAGTTGATCAAGACCCTGCGCGCCAGTCTCTTTAATAGCACCGTCCTACCTGCACTCTTATACGCAAAGAGATGTGGGTAATTAAGAAGAGAGAAGAACATCGATTTGCAAACAACTGGTGGCAAATATTCAAGATACCTACTTTTTGGCGTCGAATTGTAACCGGAGATGGAAAATAGATTTATCTTTGTAATCCTAATTAAAGAAATCTGGCTTCGTTCGGCTAACCTTCAGAACCTGATGTCAAACCAGGAAAGTTTGAACAAAAGGTCATCCTGTGTATTTGGTGAAATTTCGAGTAGGGTGGTTGCACTTGAGCTTGTCCCAGATGGTCATGCGGTGAACACTGACCTTTGGTCAATCGAAGATGCGCATGGCAATGCCCAAGCACACATCACCAATGTGAACAATCACACACGTGAGTAACTTGAGAGGCTAAAGGTGCTGCATCATCCTGCTTCAAGTCCAAATCTTACACTATTAGATTACCACCTTGGCTCATTTCCTACACGGACAGAGCTTTAACAACGTGGATGAGATTGAAAACGAGTACAGGGAGTTTTTTTGCCTCTAAACCAGTCAAATGGCTTCAGCATGGGAATGAGCTACTGGCACAATGATGACAACACACAATAGAATATGATAGGATATATTTTGATAAATCTACGCTTTTCGTATTTAATTTATTTGAACTATCAATTAAAGCTTAACACACGAAAAAGAATTTGACTAACCTAGTAGAAGAAAAACTGGAGGAACGATGATAATGTTGAGGTTAGTGATGACAACGATAGCAAGTGTGATAGTAAATATAGTGGGATTAAAGATGGTGCTCGTCGTCACGATAGTGATCATTGATTAAGAGGAAAAAGTGTGGTGGTTTTGACGACGGTAGAAATGATGTTTGCGGTGGTAATGTTGTGATCGTGGCTGCTCTCCAGCGAAATAGGGTCACAAGGCTACTCGCTGCAGGCATAGCAATTAGGCAGATTAGAAGA